>NC_136497.1:53741504-53904004 GCF_053919585.1 Euprymna scolopes
CTCTTTTTATTGAGAACTATTATATAAAGCTCGTTCAATTTATTCGTTTTCATCTCTGAATATCTTTAACGTGGAATTTGCTCGGGCCCTATGTACTGTTCATAACTTGCCCTACGCGTGAATACACTTTATGTAAGATTTCAAATGTTGAAACCAAAATTTGTCTGAGTAATTTCGTAGAGACCGCAGAAGTAATTTTTTTATAACTTGGACCCCAATTTTGGCCCCTTAACATTTATTATTTTGGTCTCAAATCAAAATACAAAGTTTGACACATGTTGAAGTCTTTAGACCCAAAATTGACGTAGAAATTTGGTAGAATCTTCAAAAATCAACTCTTTCAACTTTGACCTTTTGGCAGCCAAAATTTTGCCCCCAAACTGATTAAAATGCTTGCCGTATGTCTTAATACCCGTTATGTATAAATTTTAAATATTTAGAGCCAAAATTGCCTAGACACCGCAAAGGTCAAATCTTTTGAAATTCAAACCCTTAGCAGCTCAAATCTGCGACCCAAACCGATTAAAAAGCTTGCCCTATTCCTGAATACCCTTTATGTAAAATTTCAAATGTTTAGACCAGAAAATGACTGAGTAATTTGGTAGAGACCGCAGAGGTCAATTTTTTATTAAAAACTTTAACCCCAATTTTAATTACTTAATATTTATTTTTTTGAGCTCAAATCAAATTCAAAAGTTTTATCCATGTCTAAGTAACCTACATTTAAAATTTCAAGTGTTTATACCCAAAATTGGCGGAGGAGTTTGGTAGAGTTCTCAAAGCTCAAAACCTTGGCAGCCAAATTTCTGGCCGAAAATTGATTAAGAAGATTTTCCCAAATCTCAATACTCCTTATGTAGAATTTCGAGTCTCTAGACTGAAAATTGGACCCAATATATAGTAATGATTTCAAAAATTAAAAAAAAAAATGACTCATGCGCTGCTACCAAGAATCAGAACCAAAACGTTAAGCTTACGATTTACTTTTTTCTTTAACGTTAATGCCTAAGTTATGAAGACATGTTTGCTGCAAGGCTAAAAATTAAAACATGAACCAATAGCTATTTCGTTGTGCATGCATATTTGTAATGCTGTCGTTCAACCTTCACCAGGCAAATTCCATTTTTTTTTTTAAATTTTCACACTTTTGCACCAATTTTCCGCGGCTAAAATCCAAAGTTTTTTTTTTTGTTTTTTTTTAATTCTAATAGTTTTTTTTTCTCATACTATATCATATTTCCATGTTTCTATTTACTGGCCTCTCCACGAGGGCAAGGTCGGTTTTTAATGTAGGGAAAATCTAGCTCCCCAAAATAGGGCACTCTGGATAGGAACAAAAATTAAAATTATCAGTTAAGAAGGATTTCTCCTCCACTGACCAAGGACAGAAAAGGTGAAGTGTGATATCAGAACAGATACCACACTTTTCTCCTAATAATAATAATAATAATAATGATAATAATAATGATACTACTACTACTACTACTACTACTATTACTACTACTACGATTACTACTACTACTACTACTAATAATAATAATAAATATATAAATAAATTTGCGTTCAGATGAAACACAGTTTTGCTCACTGACCGTATTAAATTTAAATAGTTCAACATCGAAAATTATACTTAGAATTAATCATAAATTCGATGCTGCGTAATGATAGTATTTCTTTAGAATAATTGCTGTTGTTGTTGTTGTTGTTGTTGTTATACTTCGGAATTTTTAATTTTGCAAAATTTAACAGGACGACAATAAATGTTGGTTAATGATAAAATTATAATTTTAAATAATTCATGGGTGCATTTGGTATGAGAGAGAAAAACCTAATAGAATTTAAAAAAATCAAACAAAAAATCAAGGAAAAGGAAGAAAAAATGAATCTCCCCCTGGTTTTGTTTTGTTTTGTTTTTTTTAATTATTTTTTGTTACTTTATGACGCTAGTTGTTTTTTTTTTGTTTTTTGCTTTTGTTTTTTTAACTGAATAAGCGCTTCAAAATAAATGAAACCACGAACAACAGCCAGCTAGGCAGAAAAATCGATTTTGCCCTTTTAAAAACTACAGTAAATAAGTATAAATATATTAATTAATATGATGCGGTCTGTAGTTTCGTTTTTGAAAAAAATAAACGTTTTAAAATAAGTGAAACCACTAACAACTTAGCCAGTTAGGTAGAAAACTGACACTTAGAAAATCGATTTTATTAAAAAAACAACAACAGTAAACAAGTAGAAATATTTTTTAAAATATTATGGAGAGGTATAGTCTCTTTTAAAAAACAATATCTCTTTCAAGAACGGTCATAAAATGTGTTTGCAATCGATATTTATTCAATAAGGGACCAGTTCTCCAACCTAGCAAAAAGGGACGAGTTTTCCCTGGAAACTTCAGTTATCGATTATCAGTTTTCAGTTATCGATTATCAGTACGAGTTTTCCGGGGACGAGTTTTCCTAAATTTCGTAATATATTATTCTTTAATATAAGAATATTTTAACTGTATTTGTTTAGAAAATTTTTTTTATTATTATTGTTTCACCATTTACCAAAGCCAAGACTCATTTGAGAATAGAGTTTTATGAGATGGCATCGGGATAAGTTATTCATTGTCAGCTGAGAAATAACACATACCTCGGACACGAATTTTTCCCCTTTGCTTATTTTTTTGTTTAATATTTAAATGAAATACAAATAACACAAGAGTAACAAATAACAAATTAAACAACATTAAAATATATATAAGTACAGAACACATAAAACATTATTATATAGATAATAGTTTTATATAGGGTAGGAAAAGTTAAAGCATATCTAGCGGGATTTGGAAATCACAGTTGGCAATACTTGTTGGTCGGTCCACTTAATCGTGATTATGAAACCTTCTGGCGTAATAAATTATTTCAATGGCGTCTTGTATTCTATAGATTAAATAAAAAATATACTATTTGAAATGTGTGAACTAAAAAGAGAAAAAAAAAAAAAAGAAAGAAGGAAAACCTTTGAAATCGAAATCCGATTACGACATATGGAAAGCGATTGTTTCACTCGAGATGAACTGTATTGTTGGCGTGTTTCTGTCAACACATGAGTCCATATTTACGTGCCTATGTGCAAGGGCAAAGTTGGGCACAAGGTCAGTTTTTAATATGAAAAAAACCCAGTTTTCTAAATGGCACCCTGAAGTAGAACAAACAAAAAAACATTAAAATTGCATCAGGCTGGAAGGATTTATCCTTCACTGATCGAGGACAGAAAAGATGAAGTGTAGTATCAGAACAGATACTACACTTTTCTCTTATAAGTCTAAGCTTAAAGAAGACCAATAACCTCTATTTTCCCCCAAATTCCGACCATGTATTCAATTACGTAATTACGTAATTATACTTTCCCAGTGTTGCCCGGAGGTTATGTTACTTTTATTTATAATTAACGTTTTTTTTTTCTTTTTTTTCTGCGGAACTATTATTTAGAAAATAGGATTCTGACAGTTATATTTAATTACATTATGATTCTGATTCTGATTAATTACATTATGATTATGATTCTGACAGTTAAATTTAATTACATTATGATTTGATCATTAAATTATTACTTAACCAAATTATAAAAAAAAAAGATAACTAATTTTGTAAAGATGATATTGTTAACTAGCAGGTAGACCCGATGTTTCCCGGGATTGAATGATGATCAACGAATATTTCACACTCCTATATTTTTATTGTCATCGAAATTTGTGAAATCGCCCGGGAGGAAGCTTCACATGCCTCCATGCAGTAACTTAGCCCAAAATATGCTATTCTACATTGTACTCTAGAGAATCTGCTGTCTCTTTTATAAAATTATTTTATATAAACTTCTTTCCAGTTAACGAAAAAAAAAAAAAAAAGAATTTAGAAATTTACGTGTGGAGTTTGAACCTACAAACTGTGCCATTCAAAAAACAAACAAAAACAAGCAAACAAAAACACGTAAATGTTCAAGTCTAATAAGATTCTTTTCAATTCACGAAAAAAAAAAAATTGAGAAAAAAAACGACAAAACAAAAAACAAAAACAAAAAACGCTATCAACTTACCCACAGTAGAATTTTTATGGTCCATTGTTCTATCATTGTTGCTAAGCGACGACATGGAAAAATCGTTTTACCGATGATAGATAAATTAAAATAACGGTTTCAGTTATCGATTATCAGTAATTATCGGGGGTATTCAAACAAAGTTGCATTCATATAATTGTAGATATCTATATTTATGAAATTATTGGTTGCAAATGACTTCCAAAACTTTAGATCTTTTAATGCGTAAGGACCTGCTAAGAATTTAAAAGCCTATTTCATTAAGCAATTTAAAGCAGAGTTTCCCAACCGCCCACTCCCTCAGAACACTCGGATACCTACTACCGCCTTCCTTCCTAAATGCATCCTTACACAATAATGGTAGCAGTAGTGGTAGTACATAATTAAAATGAAAATCGATAACTGAATATTCATATCGTTTCAAATATTGTTGTAAATGTGGATTAGAAATCAATCAGATTCAGTAAACACTTAAGAAATTTTGTCAACATGATTGGGGATGATTCTTGAATTAATTTTTCCATTCAATTTCCACATAAAGTGTGAATCCCAACGAGAATGAGTTGAGAAACATCTAATTATGTTACTAGAAGCTCTCAGTCTTCCACGCCCCCCCTAAAGGATCTCAGGGATCCTTTACGTGATAAATTTCGCCACTGCCCACTTGAAGTCTTGTAACACTCCCACCCCCTCCCTTGGTGGGTGGTATGAACCCCGTTTGGAAACCCTGGTTTAAAGGTTTTAGATTCATTTAACTTTCGAAAAGTCACAAAGTAATTTATTAACGTTGACAAAAAATTAACAAAATTTATTTAAAAAAACCTACGCTTTCAGAGAAATATGCTGTAAATTTAGGGCAACATTTTAAGTGTTTTATCTTAGGACTTGTAATTGAATGTATTTTTTTTTCTTCTTAAAAGAAACTTTAATTTTCCTGGAAGGACACAAAAGCTTTATATAAATGAATACTTGATATGTCATTTTTTTTTAAAAATCCAAGCGAGGCATAAAAAATACATGGTATAGGTGCAGGATTACCCCATTTGATAAATTAAAGCCATAGACCTTGTCTGATTAGTTATGCAAGGAAACGAAATTCTAATGTAAAACTTCTGTGTCATGACTTTAAACTTCGTCTTGCATTTCATAAAATTTTTCTGGCGTTTTATTTTCAACAGCAATATTTTACAATATGCTTTTTATACACAAGCACCAAAAAAGATTTAATTTGGACCGGAATGAGTATATCGCCCACAATATATTCCTTATTGGTACGATGACTCCTAATATCCAGCATTTTCTTGTATCCCCGCCCCAAAAGGATTTATCTCCCTTATGTTGTCAGCATTAAAAAAGGTGGTTCTTCGTTATAGTAGCGAAATTCGGAAATTGAAATACCGAATTTCAAGTGAAACTAATGATATCTACTGAATTGTCATGTCGCAATAATGAAAATATTAAAAAATTACGAAAAACGATAAGGTGGAAATTAATTATTAATGAACAGTTTTTAAGAAAATTATTAAAAATTAAGAATTTGATGATGTGAGGTATCATGTTGTGGCCCTCACTTCAAACCACACTAAAAACCATAACAGTGTTTGGAAACTTCGTTAAGCTGTGCCCTCAAGTGTTGAAACATCCGGATTTGTATTTTGAGGATGCTGGCAATGGTCCTGTTGTCACAATTTAGATCGGTAGAGAGCATGAGTTGTAGAGCAGCACATCTCTGATCTTGCTTGTTGAACATTGTGCCACTTTCAAACATGATAGAAGGCTCGTATCGTTCTTAGGATACAACTGGCCAACTAGTAGATAGTCTGCAACAAAAAAAGAAAACCGGTTGAATCAAACGGAAATGGAATCATGTCATCTTTTATAGTGCGACAATTTAAGCGTTCGACCCTGTATTGTTATTACAGCGATCTTCTTCATGTTCTACATTCCCTCTAGTTCTCTGACAAGATTTCTGTATAGTTGTTTGGTTCTTCTTTTTCTTCTTCTTTTCCTTCTTCTTCTTTTCCTTCTTCTTCTTAATATTTACCAAGATTTTTCACACAAGTCATTATCAATGGTTGATCACAATAACAAGTGATGTTCCCTGTAGTCTGAGTGACAAGAAGTCTCTCAAGATTTCTAGCATTCTCTGTCTCTTTCAACAACTGTAGCAAATTATCTTGCATTATCGCAACACCCGTTTACAGTTGACAACGACTGTTTGCTTTCTCTGGAATTTAAGTGGCAATAAACCTCTCTCGAGGTTTCAACGCTATCCGCACTCTTCTAGTGGAGATCTGGTTCACATGTTCTGCTTTTCCATTCTCTCTGACAATTCAGGTCAATTTTGTGTGATATTAATTCAGGCTGTGCGTGTGTTTTGAAGTGAGAAAAATACCAGATTTTGGAGACTTTAAGGGATTTCAGTTCCCTTGGATGCATGCAATGTTCTTTCTATATTTTTGATTCTATTTCAACTTATTTGTTGTTGCTTGACGTCACCTGCACTCAAAGATTTCCCTTTATTAGTAGTAGTAGTATTAGTAGTAATAGTAGTATTGATCTTATCATCTACCCAGTCTCCTATACTTATCAGTACTCTTTTTTTTTACAGAGTCAGTCAGTATCATCTTCGCTTGTATGATCATTAGTTCATTAGTTCTTTGGTCCAGGCGTTTGAATTGTTCAGCCTATGAAACGTCAAAATTATTATCATTATTATTAATCACAAAGAGCTTTCACACAGATCATCAAAGATCTCTCCTTGAAAACAATGTGGTGTTTTCTAGAAGCTGAGTGACAACAAGTCTCCTCACGTTTTCAAGCTCTCCACCTCTTTTTGTAACATTTGCAAATGAATTTGCATTATGGCAACAGCCACTTACTATTGACTTTTCGCTGGCAGTGGCCATTGGTCAACATTGGAATTTGAGTGACCATAAGCCTCCTCAGGGTTCCAGTTCTCTTCACACTTGTCTAGGGGAGGTCTACTCAGTGCTCTATCCTCGGTCTTTCCATCCTCCTTGACTCTTCTCGGTTATTTGGTATCCCTCTTTGAGGAGGGTGGTGATGGGGCAATGGGAGTGGATAGGGGAGAGCAATAGAGAACTTATAGATATGCAGTTTTCTTTTTCTTGGTTCCATGTGACGCTCTTTATGTTTTGCCTTTGCAGCAGTTTTTCTGGCCCGTTCATGTTGCTCATATGTATTAGTCTCTGCATTCAAGGGTTTTTCTTAATATTTCAGTTGTTTTCATTATTGTTAACCGTTGTGTTTTTCTAGTCATTTCTCTGATTCCAACTTCTTCCATTCTTTTTTCAAAGCTTTTCGGAATTGTTCCTAGTGCTCCTATTATTATAGGTATTATCCTGATTGTCTTCATTATCCATATCCCTTTCAGCTATTTAGCTAGCTCTGTATATTTGATCCGTTTCTCCTTTTTTTTATATTCACCCTGTGGTCAGATGGAACAGCAAAGTCTAGGATTTGACGTTTCTTTCTTGTTAATTATCACGACATCTGGTCTTCTTGCTTGAATGGGTTAATCAGTTTGTATAGGATTTTGTGATTCTTGTTTTCAAGTACTGTTACCACTGCTTATACCATTTGTCTGTGCGTACGAGATGCAGTTGTTTGCATAATTTCCATTTTACTGCCCTCCCCACTTGATCGTGTCTGTTCTTGCATTCTTTTTGGGCCAGTTTGCTGCATTCGCTTACTATATGGGTTATTGGTTCGTCTCTTTGTCTACAGAGTCTGCATTTGCTGTTTTCTTGTGTTTTGTCGATCTTAACTTTGATGTGGTTGGTTCTTATCGAGTTATATTAGGGATTCAGTTTCTCAGCTTATGTGTCCTTTTCACATCCATGTCCAGGTGTTTTTGTTATTCTCATCTTTTGTCATTCTTATGAATCTTCCATATAATTGTTTCTCTGCCCATTTTCTTTTCTCGTCTTATCCTTTGTCTCAGTATTATTCATTTTTTCAGTGTCTCTTGCTGCCATAATTATCCTTCCAGTGTTCTACATTATGTATTTTTCTAGTTCTTTTTTTGTGTCATTCACACAGTCTTCTATATAAACCAGTCCTCGCCCGCCGTCTTTCCTTTTTACGTAGAGTCGGTCAACATCGTCCTTTAGGTGTTGTGCCTTGTGCATGGCCATGACTTTCCTGGTTTTCTGATCGAACTGTTTCAGTTCTTCTTTAGTTCACCCTATGAACGGCCCAGAGTATCTTCCTAGTGATACTGCCCTTTTATTAGGTTTCTGCTATATAATTTCGTTTCCAGGAGTTTTCTTGTTCTCCTGAGGTATTCTTTCCAATTCTCTCTTTCATTTCTGTAGCTTTGATAGTGTCTGCTTCCAGACTCCCAAGTATTTATAGGCGTTTTGATCCCCTAGTGCTCTCATCTCTGTTTGGTTGGGTAGTTCTCTGCCTTCTGTCGTTTCCATTTTTCCCCTTCTTAAAACTAGTAGTGTGCACTTTTCCATATCAAACTCCATTTGAATATTCTGGCTGAAGATCTTGGTAGTGTTTATTTGTGTTTTTAGTTCATTTTCGGTTCTTGCAAAAAGTTTCAGATCTTCCATGTACATCAAGTTGTTCATTTTTTTTCTTTGTATTAGAGAACTTGTATTCAGCTTGGCACTTTTTCAGTATATTGTTCAGGGGTATTATGGCTATGGTGAACAGTAATGGTGATAGTGAAACTCCTTGGAAGATGCCTCTTTGTATGTTAATTTTTGTTATGTGTTGTCCATCAGATGTCAGTTCCAGTCTCCATGTTCTCATTGCATTTTCAATCATGTTGATGATCCTGCTTGGTATTTTATACATTCTTAAGCATTCTATTGTCCATGCTTGGGGTATACTATCGCATGCTTTTTTGTAGTTGATCTATGTCATAGTTAATTCTTTCTCCTTCTTTTTACCTCCTTCAAAATCTTTTGATCTATATATGGTAGATCATGTGTTCCTCTTTTTCTTTTTGGCATCTTTTCTGTTCCTCGGAAAGAAGTCCACGATTATTCAGGGAGTAGTAGATTTGTTCGCTCAGTTGTACTGTTAGTATTTTCCACATAGTGGGTAAACACGTGATAGATCTGTGGTTGCTGGAAGGGGGAGTTTTTTCTCGGTTCCCTTCTGTATTAGTGTGGTTCTACCTTTTGTCATCCAATCTGACACGTTTGTTTGCTGTATACATCTTCTCAGGTTTTAAGCTATTCTCTCGTGCAATGTTATGATTTTTTTGAACCAGTATGCATGTCTCCCGTCGTGTCCTGGTGCTCTCTAGTTTGCCATTTTTCCTATGGTTTTCTTTATTATTTCTTTGCTGATTTCATTCACTGTTCCTTCTTTCTTTCAGCCATTCGGCATCTCTATTGTGATGCCGTCCTTCTTCCCTTATCTTACTCCAGTAGGGTTTTGTTTCTGTCGGGTTTATAGTAGTAGTAGTAGTAGTAGTAGTAGTAGTAGTAGTAGTAGTAGTAGTTATGACGGTGGTCCTTTCTGTGATATAAAAATTCTGATCCTCCTCATCTAAATCATTCTTGTCAAGCGTTTTGCATTTCAAATCCAACTGGATTTTGACCAATAGTGTTTATTTTTTTATTATCAGCAGTAGTAATAGTAGTATTAGTTATAGTAGTAGTGGTTATGGTTAATAGTACTCCCGTGTGATAAATTGGTAAATGAAGGATATCTTATATTAAATTTAGTGAAATTATGTTGAGAAGTTTTGGAGCCAATAAGTGACCGAGTCACAAACAGATAGGCAAAGATGTTCAGTTGTAATGCAGTTTATATTAGTTCAAATCAAATTAAAATATTGTTTTTTTTTTTCATTTTAAAGTATTTACAATAGCTTTTATTCTAAACTTCATGTCATACATAATTCATACCCGGTCAATGGTGAATTCCATTGCTTAACAAATTGAAAACAAACATAAAGTCTCATTCAAAAGAAACGCTCTCACAGTTAACACTTGAATGAACTTAACAAATAGAGTAGCTTTGCAGTTATTACACAACACTTCGTTTTTATTTTTAACAAAAGATGTCAAATTAAACGCACCAGAAAAACTTAAGTATTTATGATTTCAGTCTTCAAATGATTGATTTGAAATTTTTTTAACCTCCTATCACGGCATTGTTAGCTAAAGGCATGTAACACGTTATGTAACATATCAAGCATATATCGAATATTATATGATGTGAATATTATTATAACTATTATAGTATGTAACATTGTTAATAGCTTCACTTTACCATCTCTACATATAGCCCAATATGAATTATTATTATCTTAACTATATTACATAGAAAAATGCGAGCATGAAAAATAATATGGTTAAGATTAAGCTTAGAAAAGTAAAATAACTAGCTGTTACAACTGGGAAAAAAGACAAGATATTCTAGTAATAAATATAATAAATTTATAATTTAAAATACTACAGCATTAAGAATTTTTGAGAAAATTCAATTTAACATTATATATAAATTCTTAATGCTGCAATATTTTAAGTTATAAATTTATTATATTTTTTACTAGAATATCTTGACTTTTTCTTTTCCAGTTTTAGCAACTAGTCCTTTTACTTTTCTAAGCTTAATCTTAACCATAATACTTTTCATGCTCGCATTTTTCTATGTAATCCATGATTTTTCCAGGCTTTGCTTTGAAATAATATTTTCTTTTCTGTGTTCAATATCATACGCATTATCAACAATCCATAAAACGTTATTACCAACTTCTTAAATTGATTAAATAAAAAATCAAATAAAAGACGTAATTAAGTAAATAAACAGAAAGAAGAGACAAAAAAAAAAAGAGAGAAACAGAATAAACGGGCGATGGCGTAAACGAAATATTATCAGCCCTAGCACCGAAAGAGCATCAACTTTGTTAACTCTCTCTATATAACCCAAATAATATGGTATGTGCGTGACATTCTCGCTATGATTTATGAAGGTATCGACGACGAAAAAGTTGCTGCGGTAACCAACAGTCAATCAGAAGAAACTATCTCCTAAGTTCTTTTCTAATTCTGATGAATTTAAAACACCAGTAATCTATATAATTATAAAACACAAATGACCTTGTAACGAGTGATGTAACCCACTTTCCGGTTTACGACATGCGGTTGCGCATGTGCGCATAAACATTAACCCATAACAACGTAAACAAATAAACACAAATCGCTTCTTTTGCAGATTTTGACCTGCGCACTGAAATATTAATGTTATTATTTCGAAATAATTATTTAACATGGGAACAGTGGGGGTGTTTTACAACTATTATTTATTACAACTATACTCTCACTATTTTCTTACAACTAAACAACTTTAACCCGTTGACAACCATAAGAACAATTGTAGTAAAGCGAAGACTGCTACTACTACTACTACTACTACTACTACTACTACTACTACTACTACTACTACTACTCTCTATCCGTCCCTTTTCCTTCCTTCCTTCTTTTTTATTTTTTTTGTTTACTTTTCTAGATACAAAATAGTTATGTGAGAACGGTGAATTTGTTGACGCATTTACTAATGTTTTTCAATATTAGTTTTATTTTATTTTATTTATTTAGGTTTTATTTTTTTTGCTTCAGGTTTTATCAATTATTTTTTTTTTAGATTTTAAGTTTCTATAACTTGGTTGAAGGATTCAAATATGGGTTTTTCATTCTTATATTTCTCATCGGTAGATTAATGTGCGTTTTTGCTGCTAAATGACTTTCGTCGGCGTTCGATTCGTAGGAAAATCATGTTTAATTTTCGATGTTTGAGCGATTATTCGGAAAAATAGGTAACTTTACACGAATAGGGAGGATTTTTTTCATGTTTCAGTGATCCGCCCGTGATTTTTCATTTTAATATTCCTTCATAGAAATGTTTCTGTTATGTCAAATAAAAAAACCCAACTATTTTCTTTACGTCACAAGTGTCACACTCATACATGAATTCCATAGCTAATATAACATACTGACCCAATGGGTCACAGGTAGTCTAGTTTTTTTTATAATTTTTGTTTTAATGAACGAAAATTGAAAATTTTTATTTCAAAATATAACTGAGAAGATGACCTATGAACTGTAAAAATTGTTTGAAATTTGGTCACAAAATGTGTGAGCGGTGAAGCGTTAAAGCATGAGTAAAACTAACACTTAACCATATGTTCAAACATATATACTAGCTGGACGCCGGTGTGGTGTTACACTCAACAAACATATTTTAATTTATGCCGATTGCGTATGTATTATTATAGAATCAATCCTCTTTTGAATATTATATATTACGAGGAATAATTTGCCCGGTGGACTAATTCGTACAAAAATGAATGAATAAATAAATGAAATTAAATAAATAAAAATTAATAATGATAATGTGGTTCATCAAATCTCATCTGTGTTTGTTTACAATATCACGCCAGCTGATATTTGAGCTTGACGATGAATGCCCTGGAAAAGTCACATTTTATTAATGTTTAGTTTTAAAATATGCAAAGAAATGATTTGCGGCGATTTTAAATGGTACCCCTTCTTTTATAATATATTGAATTCATTAATAAGAAAAAGAAAAATGAAATGGTGAGTTACACCCGAGCTTAAAAAAGGGATCATTCAATCGGTGGTCGAATGCTCAACCAATGTGCTATATCTCCAGCTGACAATAAATCTGTTATTTTTAAGGATAAATGATTTGCTGCGATTTTATTATTTTCCTTGGCCGGCATAACGTAAACTATTTCCTTGTAAAACTTCTTTTTTATTATTTATAAAAGAGATAGACTATTTTATTAAGATCAGATTTCTTCAATTTTAAAAAAAATAATTTGGTGAGATTTTATTATTTCCTTTGGCCAGTGTAATGTAAAATATTCCCCTGCAATAATTCTTCTTTTTTATCTATAAGAGAGAAAGACTATTTTAAAGATCGAATTTTTTTAGATTTTAGATACTTATCGGATGAATTTCTGTACAAAACATATCTTATAAAACTGCCAGACATATAAATTACCTTTGTGTGAAATTTTGGAACCTATGAGGTTAACATTGTTAATTCACTATCCGTATAGCAGCAGCGCAATGGTTAGAAGCTCTGATTGTCGTTTGGGCGATCGGGTTTCGATCATGCCTTAAGGTAGTTGCTTGTCTAGCCGCACTGATGAGCTGTGAAACAGCGAGACAGTATTGTATGATTATATATATATATATATATATATATATATATATATATATATATATATATATATATACATACACACACAAACGCCTTTCTGGTCCTATGCCGCCTAAAGATAAGCTTATCAATAATAGAACAACTAGCGTAGAAACAAATACGTCCTTTAAATCAAGTGAAAGAACGAAGTTGAAAACAGGTGCGACCGAAACGCTTTATTACTGAAAAGAAAAGAAAATGAATATTTGGCTTAATATGGAACGAGATCTTGCTCAGGCATTGTTTGACGCACCCATACGCATACATTAATGCATATATAATTCACCGCCGTTGCAGTTGACGTTTTATATACGTACACGGAAAACCAATAGTGCGTCCACTGAATGCGTATATGAGCATAGAATCTAATCAGTTCTTTTTATCTGACAACTATTTATTTATTATATATGTATTATTTACAAAACAAACAAAAAATGCCACGTTCTGTTCGAATAGATGTATTATTAGAACAGTTTCATCACGAAATTACATCCTTTTTCTTGACACAAAACAGGCTTATCTAGATCTACAGAGGCGTAAAGAATCCACAATGTGCACATTCCTTTAACAATGATTTGGAGACTATCATAAACCTTAAGTCAGTTATTAAAAATATCTTAAATAACCGCCCGACCAGCGGTGGCCCCGATGATCATGACTTTAAATTTTGTTTGGTTCAACCCACCCTATCATTTCTATTAATTTATTGTGAGAATATATTCGCATGTGTGGAAACTTTTAAATAGGATTTTAAAAGCGAAATTTACTTATTACGCTATCGTTTGGCCATAAAATTATTGATCTAACTAAATCATTATAAAATTATGAATAAAATCAAGAAAATATCCGTGTTCTTGTCTTTAGCAGCCAGAGGGCGTATGAAGATTTAATTGTTAAATGTATGTAGAGGAAAACTAGATACGTGCTGCTGGCTTCGTGCGCAAGCGAAGAAGTAGGGGAGATTTTCATTTTACTTAAATTTATAAGAACCGAAATGCATTATGGTTTATTTTATAATTTTGTATAATATGATCTCTAAAATTTCGTTTTATATAAAGCTATTGCATTTTTTTTCAATTACTATTAAAATACTAGAAAAAAACTCGTATTATTTAGATTAGTCGGACTACTGTTCTCATCGAGCGTTATTTGCACAGTGAGTGTTTAGGTCGATGTAATCTCCGACCTTCTTCAATTGTATCTTGTCAAACTCGAGAATCTGCACGGAATATCGAACGGAACCCTTTATTTAATTCACGGGGGCAATATTAAATTATAAATGCCAAAAATTAATCTTTGGAATAAACAACATATTTGTATAACAAAAATATATTTCTGAGATTTATTATAATTTTATGGTAACCGGCTCTAAAAATGATCCTTTATATATATATATATATATATATATATATATATATATATATATATATATATATATATACACACACACACACACACATATATATATATATATATATATATATATATAACTACTTCATTTACTCACATAAATTAATATACGAAAGTATAAATTTATGCGTAAACTTTAAGTATTTACTTCAACAGTGTTCAATACGTAGGTAGAGCTAGTTATAAAATATATATGGCGATTAAGCTACTCTGAATATTCCGCATTTCATCCACTCATATGAGCCTGAAGAATCCTAGAGTGGATGAAACGCGGAATATTTAGTGTAGCTTAATCGCCATATATAGTTTATAACTTACTATATATATATATATATATATATATATATATATATATATATATATATATATATATATATACAGGAGCACTCTGACCTTGTAAAAGATGCCTGTGCAGCCCCGTCGGCATTTTCCGATAAAGGCGTATCAGGCGGTTAGCATTAACTAATCCCTTCTCAAAGAGAGAAAGGGAAACCTGAGAGCGCGGACCTTCTAGAACAGCACAGTTCAAGCATTACACCGCAATCCACCGAGACCATGCTATTACAGAAATGGTCTAAGCTCTGTTGATTTTGAGGTCGAGAGAAGAAAGACTACCACTTCATTCTAGTCAAGCAACCACCCTTAGATAAATACGAGATGCTGTTTGCTCCAGTCAATCTATGTCTAAGTGCACCTCTCTGCAGGTGTTAATTACTGATGCAATGTTTAAGACTGCAATTAGTTTGATAGCAAAGCATTGGTGTTACAAGAACACGCCCATAGTTTAGTACGCTGCAGTGATCAGAGTTTAGCGGAGTGGAAAATGAATGTTGCAGATCAACGCACTGTATGTATGCATCAATCAGATTTAGGAGCCAACGCCGTATTGAAGCGAGTAGGAAAACAATAATCTATTTATTTGCGCGTTCATAATTGCGGACAAATCATTATTCTCACAAATACATGGATTATTGTTTACAAGCGCGTTGCGATATGGCGTCCAAATCTCATTATTGTACATATTGTCTTATGCTTTGCATATATATATATATATATATATATATATATATATATATATATATATATATATATATATATATATATATATATATATAGGGTGACCAAAAAACAAAAAACAAAAGCTAACACTTAACCATATGTTCAAACACGGTAGTGTTTGCATTATATATATATATGGAGGCCATCTAGAACATATGCTGTAGAACGGAGAAAAAAAGGGCAAAGATCCTAGTGTTTTGATGTGATGTTTTGAATATAATAAACTAGCTATGACCAAAGTTTCATTTTATTCATACAAAACACTAAGAAACGGGGCCTAATTAGAGTTGGGGCCCGTTTTTTTAGTCACCCTGTATATATATATATATATATATATATATATATATATATATATATATATATATATATAAGGGCCATCTGTCTGTCTGTCTGTCTGTTTTCATATTTTCAAACTCTATCTCTCCGAAACTAAAAGTCACAGAGCGGCGCTAGGGGCCTAAAATCTTAGTATATTTTTAAATTTTAATGTCTACATATGCGTGTCACGTGGGTACAGTGGTAACGTCACCAGATTTGAATGCTACAGTTTCGATTCTAGCTGATATCACCCAAACATGTTTTTTTTTTTTACTTTTGAAATCACGATTTTATAATAATTAGGTCTATGACAAGAGAATATTCTTTTCATTATTTTACTCTCAAGTATATATCAGTCAATATCTTATATGGTTTTAGATGGAGTGATGTGGTTCTCGATTGAGTAACTCTGTCTAACTATGTCGGATATATACTCGAGAGTCCAAATAATAAAAAGAATATCCTCTTGTTATACGAAATCTGTACAAATTAAAATATCATATTTAAGCGTGTTTTATCCCCGGACAAAGCCGGGCGGAGCTGGGCGCTCCATCCACTAGCTCACCCGCTACTTAATTGGCTGAAAATGCGAAGCTCGTTGTTTGTTTGTTTACGAACAGGCGATTTGAGCACTATAAAAGTGGTGGCGGGTGTCTATGTAAATAGACATTCCGAAGAGTTATTTACGGCCGTCGATTCCATGGTCGAGTGGTAGAACTGCACACTGTCAACACGACGGTTCTAGGTTCAATCCTTGGCTTGGGAGAGATGCTAGTCTAGCGGCACTGATGAGTTGTGATACAACGAAACAGGACTGTATATCGATGACTACAAATATATATATATATATATATATATATATATATATATATATATATATATATATTTCCGAATTTGGCTTAAATGTTTCTTCTGCGTAAATCTTGGATCTTCGATAATGTAGACCGTCCGCCCGATCTTTTTCTGAACCTTTCCTAGTTCCCACATAGTGCTATTATTTTTGTGTACCTGGAAAAATACCTTTTCATAAGGTAAATACCTCTATTTAGGAACCATAGTATTGGCGTTTTCACCTGTTTTGGGAAAATTTCTCGAAGACGGGCCTAATTTTCCTCGCGAACATTAACTCTGCCGGCGACATCTTCGATGGAGTCCTTTCATTTGGCGTAATTCGATAAACTTGTAAAAACTGTTGTAACGCCTTTTCTGAGGGCGTTCCTTTAGCCTTCTTCAGGGCTCTTTTCAACGTGTCTATAAACTTCTCTGCCCGACCGTTCGATCGGGGATGATAGGTTGGCGTCGTTAACCTGGGAATCCTTACAGAAGTTTTTAAAATCTGCTGTAGTGAATTGTGTGTCATTGTCTGACACTAGACAATCAACCACACCAAACCTAGCGAACAATTCGTGAAGAGCACTGATTGTAAAATTCGTTGTTGAACTTTTACATCGAAATACTTCAGGCCATTTTGAAAAACTGTCTATCACTATTAAATAATAGTTTCCATCCAGTAGGCCTGCTTAATCTACGTGAATACTTTTCCATGGGTGGGCCACTTTAGGCCACGGGCTAAATTGTATTGGGGGCGATTTTGCAGCCAATGCGCATTCTTTACACAACTTTACCGTGCCTTCTATATCAGTGTCCATACTCTTCCAGTAAACGTAGGACCTCATGAGGCTCTTCATTCGCGTAGCCCCAGGGTGCCCCGTATAGAAATCCTTTAGAATGTTCTTTTGTAGTGTAGCTGGGATGACTACTCATTCTCGGTACAACAGTACCTCATTGCACACAGAATAATCTTCCGCCGCCGATTCACCCGATTTAATTTTTTTAAATTTTTTTAATGAAATTATCTTCTTCAGCCTCCCTTATTATATCTTCCAAAGTGACTAGTAGTTCCTTGATCGTATTACATTGTATTTGTGTATAGTCCTTTTCACTTTGTAGTGACGCTATTACTGCGTCTTCTAGCGGTTCCCTTGATTTCGGGATTAATCGCGACAATTCATCTGCGTAACTTAACTTCGCAGATGTAAGAAATTCCATACTGAAATCGTAATTCAGTAGAATGGTCCCCTATCTTTGTAGCCTGTTGGCTGTGTAAGTTGGCAGACTATTTTTAAAGCCAAAGATGGTTATAAGCGGCTAATGGTCAGTTTGTAATTTAAATTTACGACCGTGTAAAAGTCGGTGAAATTTTGTAACACCGAATATGATCCCCAGTTCTTCCTTTTCGATTTGGGAGTAATTCTTCTTGGAAAGAAGTCAAGTTCTTGACGCATCGGCGATCGGCTTAGTGGACCCATCAGGCATATTGTGTAAAATGCACACCCCGATCCCATAAGAACTTGCGTCAGTTGCGACAATAATCTCTTATTCCGGATTGAAATGAGTCAGGGATAAATACATCTTTTAATTTCTTAAACGCTGCATGGCACTCAGCCGTCTAGTCCCATTTTTTGTCCTTTTTTAATAGTACATTCAATGGCGTACGCAATTCATGCAATAGTTCGCGAGTCCTAAAAAACTCTGCAATATAGTTATATTATGATGTTCTGGCATGTCTTTTATAGCTGTGGACCTGTCTGGATCGGGTTTCCTCCCGTCCTTATTTATGATATGACCCAGGTATTTAATTCGCCCCCCACCCAAAATTCGCATTTTGCTTCCTTCAATGTGAAGCCGTATTCTTTTATTCTGTCAAACACTTGAAATACATGATCTCTATGTTGTTCAACATTTTGACTACGCATAAGAATATCGGCCAGATAGCTTATTGCGAAATCCAAACCGCTTAGCAAAGTATCAATTTCCTGTTGGAAAATTGCAGGTGCTACTTTTATACCAAATGCTAATCTATTGAATTTATAAAGTCCTTTGTGCGTTGAGATACACAAAAGTTTCAAACTATCTTTCTCTACTGGTATTTGTAGGTACGCCTCGGTTAAGTCTATTTTTCGAATATTTCGTCTGGGTTTGGTAGAGGGTAATGTTAGTCCTTGAGCGCCGCATTCAATCCGGTCGAAAAGTCCGCGCATACCCTAATCTCTTTAGATTTTTTTTCACGTATACGGTGGGGACTGCCCACTCACTATAGTTAATATGGGTTAAAATCCCAGTGTAAACTAGTCTTTCCAATTCTTTTCCAATTTTTTCCCTCGAAGCGAACAGCAATTCGAATCTCGCCTTTATTTTTGTGCAACATCCAAGCTTTTCGGAGAAAACATTTGGGAAAGATTTTTTGAGATCCTTTTTGAGTTTGTCGGCTTCGACCGTTAGGTTTTCGACTTTGTGACAAAAATCATTCATTGGCGAGTCCCATAATTCAAATTCCTGAATCCAATCGGTCCCGAATAAGTTCGCTGCGTTCCTTAGAACGAACACTTGTAGCTTTTTTTGTAGTTCTTTTTAGTGACACATTAATAACTATCTCACCCTCAAAATTTATTTTTTCATCAGTTACCGATCTTGTGACTTTATTAGTCTTTGTCATCGTGGGCTTTTCTATTCTCTTCTACGTGTGAAAATTTGGAATTGATAAATCCAACCCTGAATCGAGCTGTAGTTTTACTTCTTTTTTTTTTTTTGATTCTCACTGTAACATACTTCCTTCTGTTCTCTGTTGGTTGGTGAAGGGTCCATTTTTGCAGTTTTTACGTAGTCTTTTTTGCTACTTTTGCTCTGCAATATGAGGCCTTGTGCCCTGCTCGCTTGCATAGGTCACATGTTATTTTCCTTTGGTACTGACATGCATTGTACCCATGAGGTCCTCCACATTTGCTACGAGAGGTCCTAGGATTTTGTCTATCCTGATAATTTTGTGAAAGGTTCTTTTAGCCTTTTGGTTGGTAATTGCTGGCGGGCGGGCGTCCTTTATTTTTAAAGCGTATTTTTTTTAATGTGCGCAATACCTGTTTCCTCTATGTTTCGGGAATCTTGCTTCATTGCCACGAACCGCTGAGAATATTCAGCCAGTTTCTGGAGCGTCAAATCAGGTTCTAATTCCAAATTATATAGAGCACGACATCTTATATCGGCGTCATTTGTGGCTATCAAACCTTGTGTGAATATTAAGCATTTGAAATTGTCCGCCGTTAATGACGACAATTTGAAATCGTCACAGTGCTTATTAACTATAGACGCAAAAGTCGTATAGTCCTGACTCTCCTTACGTGTAAGATTCATGCATTTCCATCCCATCTTTTATGAAAAAGGCTTCTTTTTGGGCAGTATAACTCTATTAATAGTTTGACTGCCTCGTCAAACGACAATTCGTTGGTTTTTCTTGGTAAAATATAGTCCACGAATTTGTTATGTTCGGATGTACCTAACTTTCGTAGCAATAAACGAAGCCTCTTTTGATCAGTCCATGCACTGCAATCAATTTTAAAAAGGTCTTCAAATCTTCTGAAATATGCCTCAAACGTTTGGTCTTCATCAGGAACATAGTGAAATGTATCAATAGCTGACCAGATCGCATTTTGGGAAAAAGCCGTGCTGGTTTCTTCTCCACTGTCCTTATTCACTAAAACTTGTGCTATCAAATCCATTTTTTTTTATCTGAGTGGTTTTGTTGCTCTAAATGTAATTTTTTCAATTCCAATATTTGTTCATTGATTTCTTTCCTATATCCTGTTTTTACTCGAAGAATTTCATTAAATTTAACTGCTTTTCCAATAGTTGTTCATTCATTTCTTTCTTTTCTCTTCCTCGTTTTTCTTCGAGATATTTTATTAAATTTAACTGTTTGTCTTCGTTTTGTTTCTGTATTGCCAATTGCTCTTCTCTAGACCTTTTTTTCAAATTCTAATTGTTGACTTTGTTGGAATTTCACCATTTCCAAAATTTGTTTTGCAAAGTCGTCCATTTTTATTGGACGGTGTGGAATTACTTAATGATAAAATGAGTTTTTTTCAGAAACAACACAATTCGTTGATTTACTTTTTTTTTTATAGTACCAACTTTATAGAAAAAAACTTTTACAAAATTCGTACCTGGTTATTTAACGAATATTTCTTTCGTGTGACAATTTGACTGAAATAATTCGGCGTTTGCATTTATACAGAAAGCAGTAGATTTCGTTAGTCATTATTCAATTTTCGTAACGTGTAGGTACTGGGTTCAATTCCTTGCTGAGCCTACACATTTTTCCTCTTTTTTCCTTAAAAAGAAAAAGTTACTTATCTGTGAAAAGAGAGTTTATAGCATTTATTTAACATTAGCTATTCTTTTTGATTTCTGTGCAAAAAGGAATGTCCTTTTCTCGTTAACACTTTATTTGTCGTGCTTAGCGAAATCGTTTTTTTCTTCTTCAACGTGCAGTTCCGTCGACCAGTGAAAAGTCTGTTTTAATCGGATTAACATCCGATGTCTTTTTTCATTTGTGCAAATACTCGCTTTAGCCAACAAAATAAAATATATCATTTACTTTTGCAGGAGTTTTTTTTTCCTTTTTCCAACGCTAATGCCTTTTAACCATAAGACGTATTAGCAAGACATGCTTTTTAGAACGACAAAGATTTTTGGGTTTTTTTTTGCACTTACTGAAAACTTGGTTGCTTTAATTTAGTAATTATGATTCTCCATGCAATTCGTCTTATGAATTTTGTTTCAGTTCGTAGTTTACGGTTTATTAGCTTTTTTAACACAAGGTAAGGGTTTTTGACGACGTCTTTGTAAAATCCTTTTTTCCGCAAGAATTGTCGTCCTTTTTTCGAAGACTTACTTGGCCATAGAAGTTGATTAATCGTATTTTGGCTCAGCCAATGTTGTATCGCCCTAGCAGAATGACAAGGCGCTCCGTCTTCTATAATTAGGGAGTGTACTTGGTTCATTTTACCACTTGAGAATATTGGTAGGAGTCATTCATGTAATATTGAACCATATTTAGCAGAATTGATATGTTTTTTTAAAAATCGTATAGGTCTGAGCGAACATCACTCCAAATTGCACCTAATATCTTAATCGAGAACCCGCTATGTTTTAGCGTTGGTGGTTCCTTCAGCAAGAGCTGGACTTAAAAAAGTCAAACTCTTGCTGAACGAGTCTCCATACATATACACTTTCACTGTCGGGATATAATGGAAATCGTGATACATCAGAGAAAATAACATTGGTCCAAAAGGTCTTAGGTCTTTCTACCATCCCACGAGCCCAATCTTTTCTGCGCTTGATATTGGCGGAAGCTTTTCCATAGTAGTCAGCTTGTGAAGATACCTGACAGCTGTTCTGGGACTGACACTGGCTTGTGTTGCGATGTCAAAAGCTTTGCATCGAGGATCCTATTCAACGTTTCCTTTCACAGGACACAAGGTTCTTTCTAAGGGCTCAGGGCAAGCTGGATGAGGTTTTGTACACCTTTAGTCTTCTCTTGTTAATTGGGCGATCACTCTATTAACAGTAGACGAGGTATTAAAAGATTTCCTGCTATTTTGCGTTGACTAAGGCCATCTTCATGTTGACCCACAATTCGTCACCGCAGAAATCCTGATAGATCTGATGCTCCTTTGGTTCGTGGCATGCTTCAATATTGTTAGATGCAATTTTAATGAGATACTTTAAGTTATTTCAGCACTATTCTTATCTGTAAATATAAATAAGCATATATTAATCTTAGGAAAAATATCTTTGTGTCTATTCTTTACTGTCAGGTCGGTCTGTATATATATATATATATATATATATATATATATATATATATATATATATATATATATATAAAATTAATAATTTTTATGACTACAGACATTAGTATTTTTTGTTTATGCAGTCATCAGTGTCCGAAGTATATATTAAGTGAACTAAGATTTCTCCTACTTCATTAAAAAAAAAAACTGCTGTTATTAATTTCCTCAATGAAGTTATCCGTGTCCCGAGAAATCCTTTTCTATCTCGTAAAGTGATGTCGCTAGCTGGCATGTTTTATAGCTTCTAATTAACATGTACTATGCCCACCACTCGTTATACTGAAGCAATTTAGTTAGTTACGTACTTTTGTTTTACAACTTGTTAACACTACAGGCGTGCATTGGCAGTAATGTTTCACTTTTTATAACATTACTACATATTAATTATGATTATTTTAAACAATTCACGGCTAATGGCTTTTCTTACAGCAGCCTATGATTGGTTATTAGTCCATTATTTAACTTCATATTAATTTACGAGACACACGGTATATACTTTAATGTATGTTTGTAATATTTTTATAGATGGGTTGTTCCATAAATTCCATTATATTTGAGCGTTGTATAAGTGCATATACATATTAATGCTGGGACGATTAATCAAAACCGGAATCGAGAATCGTAAAAATCGTAACTTTTTAGGGAATCAGAATCAATATCAAAATCGGAAAAATTTGTGCCTTTTTGTCGATGCCCAAAACGATTCTTTTAATTGATGTTTTTTTTTATTTGATTTTGTTTAAAACAAAATCTTCCACTGCTGGCAGCAAGGGTAAAATAATGACTATTCATTTATTTAAAACAATCAGTAAAATTAAAATCTACAGACATTCCCCCACGTGTATTTTTACGTTTTAGAAAATACAGGGTGTCCCAAAATAATCTGACAAAGGTAAATAAATAAATAAATAAATAAATAAACAAAATATTTTTTTTTATTTTTAAATGTATGTAGAATGCTATTTTATTTTAATTAGCTCTAAATGTTGTTTATATATGTATTTATGCATTTTTTAAAGGAAATGTTTCCGAATCATTTGATTTCTTTGCGTTGGTGATATTGGTTGGCCCGCAAGATCACCCAGGTGACTTTTTTTGTGTGAGAATATTTGAAATCAAAAGTATTCAGCCACCGCTCACGATCTCTTGAATAATTTAAACGAGTTATTCGTTCTGAAAATTGCTGCTATCACATCAGAAATGATCCATCGAGTTATTGAAAATTTTCGTGAACGTCTATAATCGTTTGTGAAATAAAATGGCTTTCTACGTACATTTAAAAAAAATTATTTAATTAATATGTAATATTTTTTGGCCAACAAATGTATCAACTCATTTTGGGACACCCTGTATATGTACAAAATGAGATGATACATTTGTTGGTAACAAAATATTACATAATAATTAAATAAGATTTTTTAAAAATGTACGTAGAAATATTTAACGTGTTTTTACGGTAATCAAGAGAAAAAAAATGACAACTCTATAGTTAAATATTTACAGATTTATTATATTTAATCGGTTTTCATACGGAAAAGAGGGCTACTAAGGGGTATAAATTGACAAGTTGGTTCGTAGGAGTCATCAGACTTTTATGTTTGATTACTGTTTCACGAAGGCGCACGCATGGATAGTTCACGTAACAGATTACTTATGTTAAAAATAAGTAGGTTTACCTTTTAAAGATCGTGTCACGCTGGTCTAATGACTATCGTATCTGATTCACTGTCTATAGGTTTTGGTTTCGATCTCAGCTCGAGTATTTTTTTTTACTTACAAGAATGAACTGTTTAGAAAAAAAATAATAATACTCGCATGCATATGTCTCAGTTTCTTTCCATTTTTTTACTTCATTTTTTTTTTAAAAGAAATTCAACGTTACGTTTAATATCGGGCAACGCCGGCCACATTTGTTTATAATGCAATAAAGGAATGCAATGATTATAAACAAAAGAGAATACCACCACAAGTAGTAAATCTATATAACCCATTGCTGAGAGAAATATTTAACTGCCTTTGCAAACTCACTTTTTCTTTTGCTAATTCAACTAATTTAGCTCCACCTGAACAACTAATGGCAAGCAATCCACGAAAGATAAATGCAAGCAACAGTAAACTTAGTCACTAGTTTTGTCTTCTCTGCGCCAGCCTCTCGAACACGACGCCAATTTGACCAGACTTTTAACTCGTAACTATCCTCCACCGTTGCGAGAGCCTGGGCGAAGAAATTCGTACGTTGTCCAAGCGGCACGAGTGGAACTTGATCAGAGCCGGTAGAACCCAAAGAAAGAAGTCGATAAGTTGGTACAGACTCTGGCTGCAGGAGATGGCCGTTGGCTCATAAGAAGCTCATCCGCCCTTTGATAGATCTTGTTTTTGGTCCTGCTGGGTGTCCCCACACCCTCCTCACCCAGGTTATCCCGGGCGGGAGAGCCGGTTTAGTCGCCGACGACCCGACCATGGGGCAACTAGCACTGGGTTACATGGTACCAGTGGAAGCCTAAGACTCAGCTGTGGAAGTCTAAGACTCAGCTGACAACAACCTGAATAACTGAGTCAATGTATTACATGTTTCTATTGTATTTGGATGTTTTTTCATTGTTGCATTTTATTTGTTTGATTAATGTTTATGGCAATCAAAATTACTGATATCTGCCCGTCAATTTATTTCTAGCATAAACAATAACTATTTTGGGCCAAATGAAGTTTTGATAAACCGGATTCACTTAATATTCACAAAAATTGCCTTCTTTTTACTTACTTTTTTACTTCCAATTACGGCTTAACGATATTCATTGACTTAAAAACTTTTATCCGCATTTTAAGCGCTAAATCTATTCTCATAGTGAAACATTGAGTCATCGTTTGTGGCTGCAATGTCGGGAATTTTTAATTCCTAATCCAATTATTTCCAATTGGAAGCACAAAACTCTTTTGATTGTTTCAATAGTTCGGTTTTTGTTTGTTGTTGCTCGGGGCGGATAGATTATAGATAAACGGGGTCCAATAAATGAAACTAATAAGCCGTGTTTTATGCAAATGAGGATTTGAACGACATTGGTTGTCGTCTGTATGAAAGGCGTTTTTTTCCTAAGTTAATCCGAGTCAACATTCCTCATTCATTGATGATTTTTACCCGTCTTAGTTCTATCTGTTTATTTTTTTATGAAAAGCAAAACATAAGCAGTTACAAAAATTAAAAAAAGACGAGTTGCATAACAGCGCAAATCAAATTATAAATCAAATTCTCCTAAAAAATGATATTTCAACCAGAAATGTATGCATGTCTTATATTGCCATATTATTAGCCGAGACTAGAAATAGAAAAAAAAAATGAATATACGCTGAAAACAATATAATCAATACAACTACATCTTTTATTCTTTACATAGAACCCACTCTCATACAATATGTACACATATTTGTAGTCTTGCAGAACAGTTCAATAAGTTCGTGAGGAGTTGTTCTTTTACTTCAAAACGTATATAAATATATACATTTGTCAACTGAAACGAAAGGATTTTTTTTTCTGACATTATGACAAAAAACGCTCGGACATTATCGCATGAATTTCTAACAGGACATCGGTCGACGGTGAAAAAAAATCTGATAAAGGTGAGTCTTTCTATTCAACTTTTTTGTTTACTGAAATTCGTTTATTCTACGACCAATAATGCACAGTATATATATATATATATATATATATATATATATATATATATATATATATATATACACACACACATATATATACACACATATATATACACACATATATATACACACATATATATATCCTCGTATATCATTTAAATAATGTTTTCGGACTATTGTCCTCATTAACATCGACATTTACACTTTCTACTACCTATCGGCCAATGCTCTACCCTATTCAGCTGTATTGTTCGTTTACAATTCCACTCCACGCCACCCCGTAAGTAAATATGACTATTGTTATTTCGGCCAAGAAGGTTAGGTTTTCGGCCATATTGCTTAACCAAACGTCATCAAACTTGATGAAAGTATCAATCATGGTAAAAATTAAAATCGATTTAGTTTTAGGATATCTAGGTGACTGTCAATTTCATAAATAAATGTGAAAGTTATACTCCTGGCGATAACTTCAGTTCTGTTCATATAGAAACCTTCTGCTTGCATATACTGTAGTCAATGAAGTCCTATATTGAATACAGCCTTGAGCTTGACCTTTGACCATAACATTAAAAATATTTTTCTAGGTAGAAATTTCGACAAAATTTCAACTTCCGAGCTCTCCAAATTTTATTCTCGAATTTGATATTCATTAATAGCAGTAACCTTCATGCGAAATTTGAGCTTTTGATTTTTCAATATTTCCGTGACCTAACTTCGGAAATATTTTATACATCATGGTTAATTAAGGTTCAGCTAAGACTTTGTCCCATCCTTACGTTGTCAGGCAGAAGTATGCAAACTCACGACTAACTTATGTTCGTGTTCACTATGCTTGTAAGCTTAATTTTTATTTAATATTCGAGGCTTTGGTTGCGTATTTGGCTCTTTTAAAAGAAGAGAAATAAATATGACCCCCCCCCAACATAGACAAATCCACATATTATCTCAAATTTGTAGATCGTTTAACCTTAAAGTAGTGAACTGGACAGACAGGCACACGTCTATCATATTAGTATAGATAGACGATCCAATAATACAACACTGTCGCAATTTCTTTTCTTGCTACCATAAAAAGGTCGCCAGTATTGCGCCTTGTATTACACTTTTACACACTTTCCACAAAAAAATACGGGAAAAATATGATCCGTCACTATTCGCACGCGCTATATATCTAGATTCTAGCCGTAATCATCCTACGTTGTACTTGGGGATACATATTATTAGTCAGCAGGTTTCTTATGAAAAATAATTTCAAATGTCTTTATCTTACAATTTTTGATTTGAAAGAAACTTTAAAAAACATTTGTAATATGAGATCAAGTATTAGGTTGGTGCAAAAAATATATATATAAATTAAACGTAAAAAAAAACGACAGTATTTTTGCACCAACCTAATAATAAAGACTTTTAGCGAAGTACTGTTCTAAAAAATAGTTGTTGATGCCGCGTTTCTTGACGTTTTACTAAAACGACAAATGGCATTAACGGATTCATTAAAATTTTTTCTTTGGTTATTTTAAATCTTATAAATATCAATAAAATTAATTATTTAAACCCTTTTAATGTATTCTTAATTGAATTATTTTTCGTTTAATTTTACTTTTGTTTTATGGAACGAAGAAAATCGACTAAAAAATAAATTTAGTTTCTTTGCATATATTGCTATCATTTTATAGATCTGACCAATAATTGCCCTTAATGACGCCAGATATAACCGAAGGAAAATTTTAATGGCGTTTATAGATTCTTTGCAAAAATCATACCTTATCGAAACTTATTTGAATAGTCTGTTTGTATATCGATTTCTACAAAGAGAGAAACAAATAAACATTGACTTATATACAAAGAGATTTTAATAAAATGTTCATATGAAATCATAGAATTACACCCGAATATTGTAGCGGAAGTGAACAACACTGAAGTTACAAAATGATATATCATTCGAACCGGGAATGTAATCGTGATTTTGTGACGAGGACGACGTCGACGATATCGAAGAAAAAGAAGAAGAAGAAGAAGAAGAAGAAGAAAAGTTGAAAAATCAAGAGAAGATTGCTTTACACAATTTGAGTTATTTTTTGTACGCGTTAGTGCGAGCGACGGATTTTTTTTTTATTCGCCGAGTTAAAACATTAATTTCAATACTTCAAATATATAAAAGTATGTCTGTCTGTCTGTCTCCGTATTTTCAAACTGTATCTCCCCCGAAACTAAAAGTCACATTTTTTTTTTACAGACCGTTCTTTTATGGGTCTTTAGCCGATTAAAATAAAAAAAGGGGGTAAAAATTGAAAAAGTCGTTATACATTTTGTACATTCATCTGAGTATATTTTTAATTTTTAATCAGTTCATATGTGTTTCGCGTTGGTACAGTGGTAACGTCACCAGCTTTGAATGCTACAGTTTTACTTTCGGTTTCTATTCTAGCTGATGGCACCCAAATACTTTTTTTTTTACTTTTGAAATCACGACTCTATATACACGACTCTATATACAAAATTTGGACAAATTAAAATATCATATTTAAGCGTGTTTTACGACCAGGCAAAGCCGGGCGCTTCCCCCACCCTCGCTAGTTTTATTTTTATATATAAATTATTATCATTTCTGATGATCTAAGGATTAAAAAAAAGTTCATTATTGACTTTTCTATTATAAAGTGAAGGATTTATTTCTGAGTGCATTTTAGGCAGTGGGTATGTCAGACTTGCTATTTATTTTCTCGCTTCTACTTACCAATTCAAATTGTTTTTTCCGGGTGTTAGAAAAGCACATGTTTTACTCACTAACTTTTGCATGATGAGGTTGATGTATATCAATTTATATACACATAAAAACATATTGGTCTTTATCGGGGAATTTTTAATTACAATTTTGCTTATAATATAGTTTAAACAATACTTTTCTAATTAAAAATGGTTGACGTCTGTTTCTTTTTTTTTAAATGAAGATAGCCTATCTATATTTAATATGCATTTCTATATATTAATACATTTAACGTACGTACATGTGCGTGTCACGGTTTCCAGATTATAAATTATTCGATCGGGAGATCCTATTTATTAAAAAGGAGGGTAGAAGGTGATAACATACTACGAACAGTAAATAAATATATAGATACGCTAATTTAAAACACAATGTAAATAAAAAATTAAAATTAAAAAAAAATAATGCCGCTATTAGGCCGTATGTGAAACTAAAATATACCTTCTTAGTCTTCTGTCTAGGATCCAAGGGTATCATATCTTCTGTCTAAAGGTGGTATGATGATATTGTGGGGTTTCCGTTCACGCTGGGTGTCCATAAAATGGAAAGATGTCACAGACTCCTATAAGGATATTGGAGATAAACCGTAATAACTAGATATATTCTTACACTACATTAACCAGATTACTTAGATAAATACTTTTACAGTTTTAACAAAAGGGCTACAATAATATCGCGGGGTTTCCATTCACGCTGAATGTCCACAGAATGCCTAGTAGCAATATATTACAGATGAAAGATGTCGTCTAGGATTTCCACAAGTCTTGCTAGTATTTATTATTATACTAAAGTTGAGTCATTTTTTTTTTACCAAGACCTTTGCGTATATAACTTTATTACAAAAGATATTCCTTAGTTTGAAAAAAATATTTCCATTTTAATTGTTCTAATTTGCCATAATTTGCAAATAACGATTTAAGTGACTCCTTATTAAGAAACTTTCTATCTGTCACATTCACCCTCTCTCACTGACAATTCTTATATAATATATAGTCTATTGTTCTCACTTCTGTCATTCTTTCTGTCTCTATTTGTCTGTCACTCTTTCTTTCTCCCCAACTCTCTCAACAATCAAAAGTAATGGAGAAAATAAAATAAAAAGACTGGAATAGTCCATTGAAAACAAAAGAGAATATCAGTATAGGCAGTAATACTATTTAATCTGTAGTTAAATAGAAAACAAAAGAGATATGGAGGAGAGACAGAGAAACAAAGAATTATAGAGAAGCAGAAAGAGACTAATTTTGGGTTTTGTTGTTTTTATTTTTATATTTAACTTGCAAACACGTTTTTTTTAAATTTTTTATATTCAACTTGATTTGCAAACCCATTTTGAGTTTTATTGCTTTAATTTTTTATATTCTACTATATTATTTGCAAACCCATTTTTTCCTGATTCAAACAATTTAAACTGCGCTCAATGAATGACCAAACGGGTTACATTTTTCTGGTATTATATATATATAAACTAGCATTTACGCCCGACGTTGCCCGGGTGTTTGGATAGATTTTCCCAAATCTCTGTACACGTTCACTTTTATAGATATATATATAGATAGATAGATAGATTAAACAAAATATATATAACGTACCAGCATTTCAGCCCGGCGTTGCCCGAGTGTTTGGAGGTGTATGTTGAGCAAAAAAAAAAAAAAAGGGTCAATTCTTTTAAACTTAGACCCCTATTATGACGCGTTAACATTTATTGTTTTGGGCACAACTCAAATTATTAAGTTAGATCCATGCCCAAGGAACCTATATCTAAAATTTCAAGTGTTTAGACCGAAAACCAATCACATAGATTTTCCCAAATCTCTGTACCCTATATATCAAATTTCGAATCGCTAAACTAACAATTGGCAGAGTTATTGCGTAGGGAAATGTACACACACGCACGTTTACTTTTATAGATAGATAGATAGATAGATAGATAGATAGATAGATTAAGCAAAAATATATACGTATACATAATATATATGGAAACAATTTTGTGTTTTCTGTAAATTTTTACGCAAATATTATGCAAGTATAAATCATGTAGAATATTTGCATGAATATAATTACACATAATAGTTGACTAAAAATGGTCATCCCATAAGAAAACCGAAAAAAACTAATAGTGAATTAATTAAAATTAATGTTTAAAAGAATATGCAAATTAGCTAGATCTTTTGCTAGTGAATGCAATTCCACAACCCATATTTAAGAAAATTATATTTTCTTTTTAAATAAATAGAAAAGAGGAATTTTAATACGAATATCAATACACACAAAAGAAAAACGAATTTATAGGAGTGTATATATATATATATATATATATATATATATATATATATATATATATATATATATATATTACGTTCAGCCCTAACAAGGCATATCGCCACTTGGATGTAAGGGGCTAGTATTTGGGACAATGCTTAGGAAAGAGTAGTAACAAGATGTTGGTTTACGTTACATTTACACTTCTGCATATCAGTACAGTCATGGAACAGGTAGCAGGCAGCAAATTCCAAAATCTAGCTGTTCAAGAGAAGAAACTATTAAAATAGAAAGCTTTCTGTCATTTAGGGACCTCAACAGTAAAGGAGTGAGATTTTGTTGCTAAGCGGGCTTGTTGGGGGTATGTACGTCAAGAGGGCACAAATGCAACGAGTTCATCTGAGCACATTCCATTAAAATATTTGTAAAACAGGCACACAGATGCAACATTGCGGGGATGGGACAGGAGTTGGAGCTTAGTTGACAAATTGGAACCTATCAGATAGGAAACTCTTTTTTGGACCCTATCCAAGAGGGAGACGTTAGTGGTAGATGCACCAGTCCAGATATGACAACAATACTCCATACATAGGTGAATGATGGCCTTGTAGATGTACGAGATACACTCGGATGTAGGTAGTTTTCTAGCTTGATAGAGGTAACACTTTTTGCAGCATATATATATATATATACGGTCAACTGTTCCGTTGTATTACAGTTTTGAGTGTGGCTAGACAAGCAAGTTCCTCTAGCTGAAATTGAAAGTCGACTGTCGAGCTGACACACACGTATATACATATATATATATATATATATATATATATATATATATATATATATATATATATATATATATATATATGCATAAAAGAAAAAGGGAGGGAGAGAAGTAGACATACAAACAGAGACAGAAGAGAAAAAATATTGTAGATCCAACGATCCATCCATCTATAACCTTGAGCCCCTGGAAAGGCAAAGGACGTCCACACTTTTGTAGCGAGGTGTTCTTTTTTCGGGGTGAGGGTGCTGGCCCATATGCCCAACCTTCCCAGAAGGTACATACAGCGCCTAGCTTTCCCAAATGATCACCCATCTGATACTGGCCAGGCTCAACGTTGTTTAACTTCGGTGATCTGATAAAAACCGGCGTGTCAACGTGATTGTGCCGTACTAAATCCAACGATAGATGTGTTTATTTTTAAAAATGGAGACCACAAATATTTTTAAAAAACTATTTTTATAGTCTCTATTAAATATGACATGTATTTCGTGAGTTCTACACTCACTAGGTGTGTAATAATTCTATTCATGAAAATCTTATTGGTGGACGTTTTATGACTTCCTTCATCTCTCAGTTCATTCCTTTCTGTGTGAAGTCATCCGTATCTATTCTATAATATTATCCATTGTCTATGTGGGTGCGTTTGTGTATTAGTGGTTTGGCTTTATAAACTCACTTTTCCTGATTCAAACAACCCCTCTCTAGCTGAATCTATAACTCGACGGGTCACATTCTTCTTTCTAGTATAAAACTAAAACTCTAATAATCTGGCTTGCTTGTTTGTACATTGAATATTTTAGATGATGGTAAGTATGAGGAATTAGACATGTAATAGTGGAGAGAGAGAGAGAGAGAGAGAGAGGGGGGGGAGGAGGGGGGGGTAGTGACGGGCGCGGTCACATAGAGGGAGTGTAATACTTGCAGTTGTATAGTGGCCGAACAACGTAAATAAATAAATGACGCAAATCTCATTTATAGAACTCACTATGTCTGTCAATCTGCCTCCATTTTTTTTTCAAACTGTATCTCCCCTGAGACAGACGGTCGCAGAGCAGTGCGTAGCGGTTCAAATGATTGCATTTTTGTGGACCGTTTTTGATGGGTCGTTACCCGGTAAAAATAGTTGCTACGGGGTCAAAATTGAAAGAAATGAGAACTCGGTAAACGTAAGTCGATTTAAACTGCTCTTCTACGCATACACAAATATATATGCGTCCGTACGTTAATTCTTTGTTTCTTTTTAGCTATTTCTTATCTAACTGACAATGGCTGATTCGGTAATGTTTCCGGTTGGAGCACTATACGTTTCTGTTTCTATTTTAACTGATAGTACCCAAGTCAAATTTTCTTCTTAATTTTGAAATCATGACTATATATTGGGTAAAATATAATGTGAAACAATCGATAGGGAACTGAGTCTATAATAATAAATAGGAAATCTGCATAAATTAAAATATCACGCCCCCTGTTGGTAAAGATTAAGACGGTAAACTTGAAAATTACGTTTTAAAAATGGTAACAAAGGGTTCATGGTTAGGACCTGGAGTGAACAGATGTCATCATTCATTACTGAGTTGATCTTGTATTGTAATAACAGTTCTAAATGTGATGGATATTACATCTAATATTATAACATGAGATAATATATATATATATATATATATATATATATATATATATATATATATATATATAGTAATTTATAAAGTATATATGGCGATTAAGCTACACTGAATATTCCGCGTTTCATCCACTCTAGGATTCCTCAGGCTTATGCGCATAAGCCTGAGGAATCCTAGAGTGGATGAAACGCCGAATATTCAGCGTAACTTAATCGCCATATATATTTTATAAATTACTAACTAGCTCTACCTACGTATTGAGCACTTTTGAAGTAAATACTTAAAGTTTACTCATAAATCTATACTTTCGTATATTAATTTTATGTGAGTAAATGAAGTAGTTATATATATATATATATATATACTTTTAATTTATTTTTTACATAAACATATAAGTATCGCAACACAGTCATGAGTATATTTCAGTTAACTAATTAAAAAAGCGGAGACTTCGCCAGGGGGATGTTACTTTTACAAAAGCCAAATCTTTAATAAAAAAAAATTTTTTAAATGGAGAAAAATTCATAGAAGTCCTTGTTTGCAAATCAATCACGTGATATAAAAATTAAACAAGTTAATAGTTAAAATAACGGTTTTTAAATTTGATAAAAAAAGAAAAAGAAAATATCGGACAATAATAAAGACAGCAAACAAAACAAAAACAAAAAATGTAAAAACACACAAAGTCAAATAGCGTTTGATGAAGAGACGGAAAAAGTATGAGAGACGGTAGGATTAGAAGCTAAGCGTATGTTACAATATGATAGGAGGAAATTGTCAAAAATAAATTCGTCACTTAGGCTGAGAATGCAATCAACCTTGGGGAGGAAAAAGGAGCTAAGAAGGGCATTAAACATATTTAATTATTAATAAATTTATATAATTTCATTTCTGGGTTAGGTCGTGAAAAAAAAAAACATTTAAATTAAGTATATAATTTACAAATTTGCGAGTAATAAAAATAAAAAAAATAATGATTTAAGAGCAAAGATATAAAAGTAAAAACTGTTCGATGAGAGACTCGCCAGACAGTTGTACCCGTTTCTTTTTATTAATTATGATTAAATATAAAAATTGAGGAAATCGAATGAAAATAAAATTTTTGTGTTTTAAATCCTAATAATAATTCGTCTAAATCTCTGTCAAACCGATTTTTATCTACTTTTTGTTTGTAAAACTATTTCCATTAAAGAAATAGGTGACTTCCACTTGTTTGTGTGTGTGTGTGTGGGTGTGTGTGTGTGTGTGTGTGTGTGTGAGAGAGAGAGAGAGAGAGAGAGAGAGAGAGAGAGAGAGAGAGTTCTTTATGGACTCCAAAAATGTACCTTATGTACCTGGAGGTGTTCTTAGATATGTTTTGCATCAGGATGCCCCCGATAAGTATCGAACATCGATAATCAAAGAAATTTTAGTAAAGAGCGACCAAAGTTAACACTTTTATACAGCCTAACATAGCAAGTGCATTTGAGAAGTTTTAACACCACACAAGCAGAAGTGCCCGACATATAAAATCAACGTTGGACCATTTGAGACGTTCAAAATGAATGAATGTTTCTGTTTATAGCACAGTTGAATTATTGTACTTGACTTTTGAATTTTAAATTTTAATTCAAATAGGCATTTAAAATAATTTATTTACTGAAACCATGTTATATGGTCTGATGAGATGAAAATGAATTTGTCTGGTTCCGATGGCTTCAAGCATGTGTGGTGGTTCCCAGATGAGGAGTGCAAAGATGAGTGTGCCATGTCTACAGTCAAGCATGGTGATGGAATGTCATGAGTGCTGGTGATGGGAATGGCATGAGTGCAGCAGGTGTTGGAGAGTTACATTTCATTGAGGGAAACATGAACTCCAACATATACTCTGGAATGTTGTAGCGGATCATGATCTCCCTCCAGAAATTAGGTCGCAGGGCAGTGTTCCAGCATGGCAATGACCCAAAACACATCTTCAAGACAATCACTGTTTTATTGAAGAGGCTGAGGGTAAAGGTAATGGACTGGTTAAACATGTAACCCAATAGAACATCTTTTTTTTTGGGGGGGGATCCTGAAGCAGAAGATTAAGGTGCGCAAAATCTCAAATATCTGCTAGCTCTGCAACGTCGTCATGGAGGAGTTGAAGAACATTCCAGTGGTTACCACTGTGATAAAGTCCACGTTCAGCAAAGTAAACACAGTTCTGGATAATGATAGTGACCACAAAAATATTGACAGATAACATGGTGTATGTTAATATTGAAAACTTCTCAGAGGAGGTGTAACCAATTTTGTTGTCAGGGGTTTAGCTTTTAATGATTATATTTTGAGTTATTTTGAAGAGAAAATAAATTAACTCAGTTATATAAGCTTCACACAAACTACTTTTCACTGTGTCAAAGTGTCATTTTGTCAGTGTTGTTCCATGAAGAGATATACTTAAATATCTGCGGAAATTTGAGAACTTTCCTCACTTTTGTAATGTACTACATATCCCCTCCCTATATATATATATATATATATATATATATATATATATATATATATATATATATAAAATTAACTCATTTTTCCCCTCTGATTTTGAACTTAGTAGAATTAAAAATCAGGGCATTTCATGCAAATGTAATAAGCAAAAACTGCAGCACAATATCTGAGGTGTTTTATAGGCCTATTAGCTATCCACTTCCTCGATGATCGTACATTCCTATATTCTATCTGCTGAGAGTTCACTGCCAAAATCGGTTGGGATCAATGGAAGTGGTAAAATCTTTTCCCTCTAATAAATTCCTCCTGCCCCCGCCACCACTTAACACTGTTGCGGGATCGTCCACAAGAGACAGTTACGAAGGAACACCGGTTTTAGTTTTCTTTACTTTGTAGTTGCTTAAAAAAACTGGAATGGACTTTTAATTCTACTGAGTGAAACGCACCATGGAGTTAATCGAATAAAAGGGTTATTTATGCCATTTTTTCCGCTTTATATCGTTTTGTAGTTGATTAAAAAAACTGGAATGGACTGGGTGAAATGCACGATGGAGTTAACCGAATCGAAGGGTTATTTATTGCTTTTTTTTTCGCTTTTCGCTGTGTTTTTTGTTTCTGTTTTTCCGAACATGTCCATCATTTTTTCCCCTGATTTATGCTTTTTGTTTTTCCGATTTCCTTTTTAAAGAAGTTTTCCATTTGTTCGCTGTTTTTTTTTGAGGGGGGGGCGATTTTTTAAAGAAGTTTAACATCGTTTTTATTTTTATTTTTATATTTAAACAGGGTTATTACTTCGCTTAATCTTTACTTTGCCTCCCCCTTACACACACACCTCCAAGCAACCGGGCAACGCCGGGTACCCCCGCTAGTATATATATATAGTCATCTACATACAGTACTGCTTCGCTGTATCACATCTCATCGCGATAAGACAGGCAACTACCTCAAGCCAAAAATCGAAATCTGACCGCCCAAACGACAGTCAAGGCTTCTTACCATTCGACTGCTGCTGTGCGAGTAATGAATTAACGATGTTTTAGCACCGTCCAAATGTCTAAGCTCGATTTGTTTACACAAAGAGTATCACTTAATACGCTAATGGCAGTTTGTAAATCACTTCTCAATATGCTCAACCCAAAACAGGGAACATTATAGTCATCCACATACAGTACTTTCGCTGTATCACAGCTTATATATATATATATATATATATATATATATATATATATATATATATATATATATATATATATATATATATATAATTTAATAAATCTAGCTAGTTTAAAGTTAGCAGAATGGTCACGGTGTAATCTTTGAGAGAATACTGCATTAAAGAATTTTAAAAATCTCTTTTATGTTCACCAAATATTTTCTTTAGTTCGTGGACTTTATTTTATGAGTCTTGTCATATTGGCGCTCAGTTAGCTATTACTTATGGGCGTGGCACTGAATGTAGTCGGTACACAGGAAAGCGATTTTTTTTTTAGAAATAGTGACAGAGTTTGATCTTTCTTCGAATATGACATTTTACTTTACTGCTTAAAAAGCACTGCTTATTTCAGGAATATTTTAAGATAAAAATAAAACTGTTTATTGTACGCAGTAGCGATAGTATTTCCAGTCACATGGGCACTGATTAGCCATCCGCGCGAAAGGGGACAGTTATTGGTTTAGTGAATGAGATTTAAATCATGCATCAGTGAATAAAGTTTTCTACGTCACACTGAGCTGCATACAAATGAAAAGATTGATTAACTATGTTCATTTTTTTCTCACGTAGAACTACGTTTGTTGACATATAAGAAATTCCGGTGTGACTCACGAGTTGAAATATAAATAGTCTTTGGTATGAGTAGTCTCAATGATGAGGCGGCAAATTTGCGACTTTATGAAGTGTGGAGTGAACCATGCGTTTATATTACTGTAAAATCAACTCTACATTTGGTAAAACATGAACATAAATTCGATAGTGAGCTCCCAGTTTTTTTTTTTGGGGGGGGGGAGTAAGAAGTCACCTCTTAATTTCCAATAGTTGAATATCAACTTTTATTCTGGACTAGCGAGGGGTACCCGGCGTTGCCCGGGTGTTTGTAGGGGTGTGTGGTGTTAAATAAAAAAAGCCGGGGGGGGGGGGTAGGATCGAAGCCGAACCCCTGAGGCGAAGTTTGAAAATAAAATCGGCCAGCCAGAAGTGAAAGATGTTTGAAAGTCGTCGAGTGTTACGACGACGACGATGACGATGTAAGCATTGTTATAAGCAAAGTAAGAAAAGAAAACAACGTGTTAATTAAGCGGGGGCGGGGGTGGGTGGGGGTAAAACACCAAGAAAAAAAATAACGTAAGGCAGACGAACGATTAAAACAGAAAACGAACGTTACGTGAAAAATGGCTTAAATAACACAGGGTTCAATATTTAAATTTAAAAGATCGAAAAAAAAACATCTCATACCACGATTCGAACCCAAAACGTTTAGATAATGAACCAAGGCCTTAACTACCTGAGCTAAAGCGGCGTATATAAAGTTTGTTCGGTTTATCAACTATTTAAAGTAAATCAGGTCACGACGTCATGACGTCATCTGACGCATGCGTTGTTGACCCTCCCCCATGTCGAATCTGTCTAGACATCTCTCTCTCCCTCTCTCTCTCTCTCTCTCTCTCTCTCTCTCTCTCTCTCTCTCTCTCTCTCACACTTTGTCTGCCTTACTCTAAAGATTGGAAAATGGCGTCTGGCTGTTTTTATTTAAAAAAAAACTTCGATCGTTAATATTTTTTGTAAGCGTATTTTTTGTTTTACTTCACATGTTTGGCTTGGCTTTATTTTTCGTTTAACTATCGTATCTACCTATTTTGAATGTGGTAATAACTTTGGTAACGTTGCCATAGCGTAAAAGTTCATAGTTTAGCTTTAATTAATTTTTTTTTACCGATAACAACATTTTTAAATTGTAAATTCAGACCGCCATTAGAGGTTGCTGACGTCAAGATCACGTGACATGACTCAGCGGGATTTAAATACAAGTTGACCCAAAATAAACGGCCGCGTGTATACTTTATGTAGAAGAGTTGGCGCCCGTATTTTTTGGGGCAGTTATAAATTGATTTAAAAATATGTAATGTTTAACATTAAAATGCCACTTTTTTGGGGGCCCCCTTGCAGAAAATCGATCAGTTGACGTACTTCTGATGGTCACTTTGGGCCAATTTATTTTCGATATTTGTCGTCCGGAAGGTGGGGCTTTCATATGAGACCAAGTTTGTGAATTTTTGTTGTGTCTGTCGAAAGTTTTTAGCAGACACGCAAACATACATACATACACACAAACAAACATACACACATTTTCGCTTTTATATATATAGATGGTAGTACCTGTCAGTGTTCCATCCATGGATGATATAAAATATCTCCTGAGTATGACAGGAAACTGTATTTGGTTCCAATTTGGGAGCTTTGGAGAGTATGAGGTCAACTCTTAGTTAGTATTACTCCAAAATCCACTCTCAATCGAAATAGTAGTACCTATCATTTATCTGTTAAGTATAAGCTGCCGTAGAAAACAGTACTTTGGTAATTAATCTAAATTTGGAGTTTTGATGCGTATGGAGTCATATTACTACTACTACTACTACTACTACTACTACTGTTGTTGCGAATAATGTTTCTGCTGTTGTTGTCGTGGAGCATTCATTCATTTATTTCAAATGATTATTAGTATACATTTTTCCTTTTTACGAGAGGGACCATGCGAAAGTTGCCAACATCCCTAAATGAAAGTGTTTCTCTGGGACGAACTGGATTTGAACTTAGCACACCTAGGTTGCCAGTCCACGTCGTTAACCACTTAGTCACTGCCTCTGTTACTGCTGTAGCAATAGTTAGCTGCAGGTATGTTAAAATAAGGCTTGAATAGTAAGTAAATTTCCTCACAAGGTAAAAATAAAGTAGACAGTGGAATTTTCCATGAGGAATGAAGTTAGAGCTACGTCATTAACGAGAAGTCGCTAGTGAGCAAATGAGCAGGTCAGATCTTTCTCTTTTTAAATGAATCAGTAGAAAGAGAAGTCGAGTTTGGGACAGTCTCTTTCTCTCTCTCTCTCTCTCTCTCTCTCTCTTCTCACTCATGAGGACGGGTTAGGTTGTGTATACAATGCATATTGTAAGGAAAATGCCTTCTCTTGAAGATTGTGAAATCCAAAATGAATTTATGCTCCTTGCATTTACGAGATCTGAGAAGAAGAAGGTAAAAAGAAGAAAAAGAGGAAGAAGGAAAAAAGAAGAAAAAGAAGAAGACAAAGAAGAAAAAAAGAAGAAAAAGAAGGAGAAGAGTCTACAATGAGAAAGACACGAACAAATTATTGATTAGTATTATTTGGATTATTTGGACTTCTGTTCTCATCTCAAGTGTGTCACTTGCACAACGTTTCGGCCGCTGTAACCTCCGACATATTTTTTAGATGTATGTTATTGAACTCGGGAATCTTTCTGTCGAACTCAGAAATCTGAAGGGAATTTCGAACGGAAGCTTTATTTAATTATTTAAGGTAACATGCTCTCGTCCCGTTAGCAATGACCAGGTAGAAGTCCTTAATAATTCGCAATTGTATTTTTAATATCGCCCATACTAAGTTTGAACCTTCCACCTTGAGAAAAGTGTTACTTACAATTGAATTTTACCAAGTACTTCAGCTGGGGTTTTACTTTCAGCATCAAAACCAACAGAGTTTAGGTCATCATTGAGATAGCGTTTCTCTGTTGACCGGTGTATCGTTGGTCCTGCACGGTTCTAAGACGTGCCCCCTCCCAGGCTTTGCTGTCTCCCTTTGAAAAGGATTTAGTTTATTCCTAATCTCCCGAGATCCCCGTCTCTACCGGGAAATACCGACGGGGCTGCCCATGATTTCTTTTTGCAGAGCAGAATACTCTTAAAAGAAAATAATAATCTATGTTCTATTTCTCTTAGTCTGTTTGTCTGTCTGTCCATTCCACCTTTTCTCGTTCACTACTGAGTCGATCTGGCTGGCTAAAATTTCGTATGGACCTTTGTTGTGATAATGTGCAGTGAACTAAGTATTATGTCATCCGTTCGATGCACAGTTAGGGATTAATATTGTTAGTCACCACAATACCACATTTACTCTAGGAATTTTCTCGGAAACTACTTAGCCGATCCAATTCAAATTTTGTAGTGACATTTGTAGGTGTAGTGAATTGGGTATTATAGTATCCGTTTGATGCACACTTTGAGATTTATATGAATTAGCATTTAATGCAAAAGTGGACACAAATTTGACCTTATTCAACTATCAATTTGACATAAAGCGCTCATTCTCAGTCAACGGACCATTACGTTTGTCCGTATTTAACAGGCTTAAAAGTATGATAATAATAATAATAATAATAATAATAATAATAATAATAATAATAATAATAATACAAACACAAACTGGCAGCAGTACTGGAAAATGAATGTCACAAAACCTATTGACATGGATATACAAGCGGATAAACCTATCCAAGCAAGAAAACCGGATGTCATAATAGTTAACAAGAAGGAAAAGTCCTGCTAGATTGTAGATTTTGCCGTTTCAGCAGACCACAGAGTGAAGATCAAGGAGATTGAAAAGCGTAGCAAAGACACGGAACTGGCCGAAGAGCTACAAGGGATCTGGAAAATGAAGAAAGTAAAGCTAACAGCACTAATAGTAGATGCTTTAGGAACGATACAAAAAAAAAAAACCGAAAAAAGAATGGGAGAAATTGGAATCAGAGGGATGGCAGAGAAGATACAACGAATTTCAATAATAAAAACTGCAGAAATATTAAGGAAAACCCTTGAATGTGGAGACTGACATCACACATAAACTACACACAAATTGGACACAGAAAAGACTAACACACAAGGAACATCACATGGAATCATAAAACTGAAACTGTATAATTGAAAAATATCGCCCCCCTTTCTTTTCTTTTTTTTCTGTGAGTGTCATCATAAACAGGCAGCACACCAAATAATGAGGGTCAAGGAGGATGGAAAGACCGACGAGAAAGCACTAGCTAGACCTCCGCTGGAGGAGTGCAAAGAGGACTGGGACTTTGGGGAGGCTTATTGCTGACTAAATTCCAGTGAAGACCAATGGTCGCCGCCAATGAGAAATCAACGATAAGCGGCTGTTGCGATAACGCAATTACTTTTGCAAAGGTTATGGAAGAATGTGATTCACTAGAAAAAAAAACAAAAAAACAAAAGACACCCCCTAAAATAAAAAACAAAAACAAAAAAATACAAAAAATACAAAAAAAAACAAAAAACAAAAAAACAAAATAAAAAAACAAAAAAAAAACAAAAGCAAAATAAAAAGCAAAAACAAAAAACAACAAAAGAAAAACACTCTTTTTATGTAATAGGCGCACAACGTATTTTCAAATGTTTAACACGTTTGCACATGCGCAGAAACAGCATTCCACTTTCACTCCATTGATTTGTGTCTCGAGTCTGAGACGTCCTTGCTTGTTACAAGCACAGAGGCAGAAGCAACCAGAGAGCGACGAATCCTGATGCTGACACCTCTTGAATGTTCATTAAAGCTTTGTTAGTCAGGTTGCGATCCTAATACCGCTAGATGCTAGACCTGTTTGCTGTGGATAGTCCTCTAAGTAATCAAAATTCCAGACGACAGAACTTTCACATAACCACGTTGCCACGACTAAAGATATGTTCTTTGCTGAGCATCATTCTTTCATTTTCATATGAATCAGATGATTATTGTTGGCATTTATTTCGCCGATATCTTTCTAGTTAGAATTAGTCCGAGAAAGACATGGAATACTTACGAGAGGGACCATGTGAAGGTTGTCTCTGAGATGGGTATAGTTGCTGAAGTTGATTCTTCTTCGTCAAAACATGTTTGTTGGTCCATTTTTTCCGGTAGATTTCTTGTCGGATTTCTCTCGAAGGTTTATTCCATTTGAAGAGAAATCTTATAATGATACGGTATTTTTGTCTTCAGGCCAAATGCTGTCCGAACGCATAATAAAAGTTCGCCTTTGTCAAATTGACTCTGTTTACTTATGGGTCGTTTTTACTTGTGTCGACGTGGCATCTCAAAATGACTATACAAGGTTGCGATGACCTTGAAGGGAATGATAATGTTCAAGATGTTATTTGTTATTTTTGTGTAGTGCTGCGTTCGCTGTGATGGACAACTGGGTTCGAATAGCATTTAAAGATTCTGGAAGTTTTTTCTAATCAGTGATCGGTTGCTTTCGATTCACGGTGGCCAATTAAATAACTTCCGAAATGACACCATTGTATTTTTCACACTGCGCATTTCCTTGCACGGTATAGGTGTTCGACTGAGCTTCAATCTCTGGTTTCCCATGTGAAACATTCCTAAAACTCGTCTTCATGCAATCAATCTAAACAATGTTCTTTTCTTCTGTATACTCAAAATTATATGGAAATTTCATAAACAAAGTTTCTTTATAAAAAAAACTTCCCGGCTGTGGAGTGCAATGCTACGAAGCTACTTCCTAGTTGACTACAACATGGTCGTTTGTAAATTCAATGTTAAAACATTCTTTTCGGGCACTCCACTTAAAAAATTAAAGTCTAACCATTTCCCCTCTCATTTCCAATCGTCTCAAGATGTTGTTCATCGCTAACTGGCAATTCCACCAACCATTATTGTCAAGTGATCTTTGTGCCTTGATAAGTAATGAAAGTTATATTTCTGAATGTTTGAGATATGGATTGATAATTGCTATCATTTGGATTAACCGGACTATTGTTCTCACCTTGAGTGTTATTTGCACAACGTTTAGGTCGATGTAACGTCCAACCTTTTGGCGTAGTGACTTAAATACTTGATTAAATTCAGCTGTAACTTATACTCTTCTGATAGTTGGAGGTTTAATCCTCATTGTAAGCGACACTAAAAATGCAATTGTACATTACTTAGTACTTCTACTTAATCATGGCTGACGAAACGAAAGCATGCTATTCCTGTGGATTAAATAAAGAACTCCGTTCGAAATTCCCTTCCTAATACCGAGTTGGGTAGACTGATTCCTGCGAATGCGACAAGATACACCTGAAGAAGGCCGGCGGTTGCATCCGACGAAACGTTGTGCGAATAGCACACAAGCTGAGGACAGCAGTAAAGAAGGAAACAAATAATACGAAGCGATGACTCATTAGCAAAACAACAACAAAAAACATCCTAGATTCGATTATTTCAAGCAATTATCTGTTTCTGCTTTTCGGTTATAAGAGAATATTTAAAATCTATGTTTAACATTTCAACAGTCTGTGTGGTCTTTATAAAGACTCCCAGTGTTGACCTATTAGATCGTAGTTGTGTTCAGCGCAAACTTAGTGGAGTGTTTCAACTGTCCTAATCCCAACAACAGAGTAAGGCTAATTTTAGCTTCGTGCCATGTATGTCATTCTGGTTATGCCCGGATGACTTCGTTTTGTGGGGTTGGGAGCTTTACATAACGCTATTATCTTTCGATAATGCGTCTAACATTTACATTGCCAAAATGATACATAGTGACGTATTTTGTAATTGTCATTACGAAAATACGTTTTTTTTGTGCGTGTGTAACAAATATTTAAAAAAAAAAAACGGGGAAAGGCAAAATAAAACAAAGTGCTGAGCAAAGTCTCGATAATAAAGGCAAAGTGGCAAGAAACAAAAGGGAGGTAACATATAAAAAAGGAGCAAATGAAAACCAGACCCGAAAAGAATATTAATTTAGACAAGTTTTATTGAAAGAAATAAAATGCCGAATTGCTGTTATTCCCCAAAGCAAGGGTTAACCTTAAGTAACAATTATAAAAATAAAAATTTAGAGCATACAAAAAACGAGGTCTTTAATTAAGTGACTAATTCTAGAAATAATTCTACCGAATGGAACGGCAAAGTTAAATTTATCGCCCAAACGATAGTAACACATTAAAAACGGGGAAATATACTTTGTCCCTTTTAAAATAATACTACAGAAAAAAACAGTCTTACTTCATATGTAAAATCTGAAAAGAAAGGAACATGAAAAAAGGGTTGTTAAAATGTCTTTTTACCTTTAGTCTTTGAGAGACACTCTCTCAATTTTCTAGAACCTTCTGATTCTATTTTTTCTCTCCTTTAAAATAAAAATGTCCTGATAAGAAGGGAATTTCAGTAGAATTCTCTCCCAAGACAATGTCTTTCCTGAAGAACACGTGTGCCGATATCTTATTGTCTGACAAGCCAGCAAATTTAATTTCTGTCTCTTACAGAAAATATCCCAGTTTCTTCGTTGGTCTATCAGGACTAATAATTTCCCAGTAGGTAAGACCTCGTTGCCTTATGATTAACTGAGAATGAAATTGTAATGCATTTCTACAAAGGAGAAAACATGGGTCGTTATGTTTAATGCCAAAAAGCAACAAAAAAGGGGGTTTCGACGGAGTTCGACGCCTAGCGTTTTTCTGGTAATGCCGGCTAACTCGAGACTGAAGAACACGAGTGAAAAGCCCTTCCTCCCTCACCCCTGCTCCTAACAGAGCAAGAGGGGATGATTGCTTAAAAGTAATAATGATTATGACGACGACGATGATGATGATGATGATGATGATGATGATGATTCCAGGTCCAGCCATAGGGCATTCTACTTAACAAAGGCAAAAAGGCCAAACCACACGCTGCCTCCTGGCACCGCTCGATGGGTGCAAGGATTAAAATAAATAAAATTCCAAAAATAACTGAAGACGAAACAGGAGAGCTCAATGTTGCATCATGTTTGTAGAAATAGAAATGAAAATAAATGCTTCCCAACTTCAAAACATAATAGATGCTTTGCGTGTAGAACGGTTGTTTTCGGCAGATGTTTATAGATAGAATTAATTTCCATGATCGAGCAACTAATTCGCATGTGTAGAGATGAAATGACTTCAAATATACCGATTCAAAACATACGGTTAGTTAAATGTTGGATAGCTAAAAGAAATCGTTGTTGTTAGCAATTTTTCAGTGTTATTTCGTTGTTGTTTGAAGAAGAGTTCCGTTTTGAAGTTTGGACAGTCACTGTAACCTCCCAAATTCAGAAACATGTATGTAAATCGTGGTATTTTATTCTACAGATGTGATGTGATAGGAAAGAAACTTTATTCGTGGAAGTCACGTATGGTTTTTTAGTAAATATAGAAAGTAGAGGGAGTTTAGAAATTTTATTTTCCTTTTTCTCTATTTACCTCCCCTTCCTTTTTTTCCAGCTATTAGTGTCTTTCTACTCTCTCCTTCCCCTTCCTTTACCCCCTCTAATTGGTGTATTTTCTTCTCTCTTTCTCCCCTTCTTTTCTCCCCCTATCTCGGTGTATCTGGTGCTAATACTTCTTACTGTGTCACGCGGGATTCGATTGGCTAAACCATTGAGTTCGCCATTTTAAAAAGAGTGAAATCAGCAGAAGTTGGGGAAGAAAAAAAAAAACACAAACAAACAAACAAACAAACAAACACCAGAGACTGGCAGAATACTAAAAGCACTAGAGCAGAGCGGTGTTGCGACGAACTGAAAGAACCAGAGCGGTTTTGCGGCGTTTGAAATACAAGAAGTAATATTAACCATCGAGATTATTAAACTTACCAAACAAATCCTGAACGCAATCGAAATCAGATAAAATTATAAATTCTAGAAACAAGCAAAACGCAGTTTGTTTTCAATTTCCCATGACAACAATTGGAATTACTATTTTATTCGATAAAATAGTATCTATACGTTATTTCCGGATGAATATTAATTCGATGTTAAATAACCCAAGGAAGGGTTGATATGCCGTGAAAAAAAAGCAAAGTAAAAGAAATAAATTTTGGTAATAGATCCTCCACCGATTTATTTCTAGTGGTGAGAAGTCAGATAAACTCAATTGGAAACTGCTAATGATTTCTGCATCTCGATTCTGCATTGAATAACACAAAAAGGGGTAAGAAGTGTTTACGTGTTCCAACTACGACGAATTTCCTTTTTTTGTAAAAGTATAATTGTTAAAGAAAGAGTTCTTAAGAACCGCCAGAGGAACTGATTTGGCAGCCCAGTCGAACTATACATTTCCTTTTCTATCATTCTTTCCTATTTTTTCTTTTTGATAAAATTTTATACCAGTTATACCTTGGTCTCTTTATTTTTATTAAATTTCTCTTAGAACTCTTAATCTCGTGCAACGGGATAAAATTCGTTGAACGTAACGATAAAGTTTTCGTTAGGAGAGGGAGAGAGAAAAAGAAGAAAGAAAAAAAGTAAAAGTAAAATTATTTATTACGGCGATTTCTTTCTACCTAAAAGTCGATTGCGAGTAATGTGTAAACATACACACCCGCTGAAATGCTAAAAGGTTGTCAGAAGTTACAGCTTCAGCAACAACGGTAATCGTTTAGCGTCTTGATTCGGATTTTCTTAACTCGCCGTGTACACTAATAAACGGTTTTCACACTTAAGAGATATTTCTCTTTATTTAATGTTAGGTTATATTCTGAAACAGTGGTCCTGGACCGTTTCAGATTGCGACCATGGTATGACTGAGTCCGCAGACTATTACGTGATATATGTAGGACAATGTCTCATTTTTTTTATGGACTTAATTCGTTGAAGGTTAGCTGTGCTATTAGTCACACCGAGGGGAATCCGCCAGAATTGATATAAGACTGCTCAACAAGAAGACTGTATATGGTTGATTGCCTGGCTTGACTTCTGCTCGGTGTTATCCATTCCTGTGATAAAAAAATACTATAAACATTTTTTTTTTTAGATAAGGATAGAATATTTGGATTATTTGGACTATTGTCCCCTTCATTGAGTTTTATTCATATAACCTTTCTGGCGCGTTGCGTAACGGATAAAGTATTAGGTAAAATTCAGATGTGACACTATCGCAATCTACCTACCATATCTAATACCATCAGAAAGACGCCTACGATTTTCCGGTCCCTGTCTGAGGAGCAAGCATGAATTGGTGAGTGTGTTGCTATGGACTCCATGAAACGGACGCGCAAGTAAAGGACTGCCTAGATCCACGTACATCCAGCAAATAGCACGGCGCCAATCGTGAACCTGAAGATCTGACGCAGCTGATGTAAAACAGGAAACTCTGGAGAGGAAGAGCCACATTGGTCCAGGCAAGGAGCCAGTCCTGATGATGATGACACTATTCTGAACGGATCGATTATCTGGCTTGATTACTGCTTAGTATTATTCGTGCTATGTATTGGAACCCTTCGCTAGAAAGTAGAGATTAAGTTAACTAGTATGAATATTGACGAGGATTAAGTACATGTCAGGATAATCTGGCGGCAAACAGAAACAGACCCAGCTTCAGGTGGAGTGTTTGAAGCGAAGGAGGGTGTCAAAGTTTAGCTCCTAGACGAAACATGCTAGGTGTCTAAATATAAGCGGCGATGCGGTCACGCCTGCGATGAGAGAAACAAAAGGGTTTTTAAAAGTCAGCTCAAGTTGGGAAACAGGTCAGACAAAATATGCCAGACAAGTAAATGTTGCCTCGAGAATTTGCCCGTGCGTCTCCATCTTAAGACTATATTAAAAAATAAGTAATTAGAATTAAATAATGATATCTCCTTCAACGTTGAGCCTAGTCAGTACCGGGTAAGTGACTATTTGAGAACACCAGATGCTGTATGTAGGAGGACGTCGACACCTCCTTGCAAAAACTGCAAAAATTTAACGTCATCTCCCCTGACCGGGATATACATGCAACTGAAGACCATTTGTGAGTTTGATATTCCCTTAAAACTTCCTTCTTTGAAGGAAGCTGGTTTAACTCACCTTGGATGAATCCCGCTGGTATAACATACATACATAATACATTGTGCAAGTTTGTACATTGGCAATCAATCCTATACAGTCTTCTGGTTGAGCAGTCTTTTATATCAATTCTAAACATATAGATAGATATAGGAAACTGTGCTCCGAATGCGCTTTCTTTACTTGAAGTGTCATAAAAAAGACCCCCCCCCAAAAAAAAATCTCCATACTAGGTTAACTTCTGACTCTTAAATTTCACTGAAGATTTTCCATTCCAACCCTTATGTAATAATTTAACTCAACAATTATTCATTTCATCTAAAAGTAGTTGCACATCACATCGCTAATTTCGTCCAATCAGAAACCAAGCTAGGTGCGAACTCGGCATTTTCCTTTGCAATCATACTTGAACGACCTGTCGCACCTCACATTTCAGGTTTTAATGATTCAAGCTAAACTAATCAGACTTGTATATGTATTGTTTACGCGTACCGTGTTAGTCCGTTCTTATTGCGCCAGGCGAGTAATATGATATTTCAAAATAAAATTACGTCTTTCTCTTTTAAATAAAATCGCATAAAAATCTATTACGTTTTACACTTCTTAGCAAAAGTAATTTGTTGCCTTTTTTTCTTTTAGTATGCAGCTTGGATTCTAGCTTGGATAGGATATAGATAACGGTTACGTCTTTGAAAATGTATCAAGACTCATGCTGACAATTATTGTTGTAAGCGACGAATAAGAAAAATCGACAAAAAATGATTGTTGTAAATAAGATGATCACCATTTCGCAAGTGCTAAATTCACCAAAAAGTGATTATGAAGGATTTCAATAACACTTAATGTTTTTTTATACTTCCCAGTTAAGTGCATCGCTGATAAATCAAGCGCTGTACGATGAACAGTGGAAACCACTTCGCAGTTTCAGCCCTCCATTTTTCAACTGCTTTTCTGAAGTGGCGGCTTTCCTCCGCCAGAAAGTCGTTACATAGTACTATTGTCATCAACCATAAATGCTATAAAAACCAATTCCCTTCTTGGTCAACTTTCCTCAATATTAGCGTGATCGTTACTGTGCTCTGTGTCCTCCTGAGGATATCTGCTACACTTCTAATAGCCAATCAATCCGCGCTGTTTAGAGCCCCCCCCCACAAAGGGGGGGATTAAGACGGGAAAAGAATTCAACTACGTTTTTTTTTTAAGAGGAAACGTTCTAACAGAAAACATTTATATATATATATATATATATATATATATATATACATATATATATATATATATATATATATACATATATATATATATATATATATACATATATATATATATATATACATATATATATATATACATATATATATATATATATACATATATATACATATATATATACATATATATATACATATATATATATATACATATATATATACATATATATATATATATATATATATACATATATATATATATATACATATATATATACATATATATATATACATATATATATACATATATATATATACATATATATATACATATATATATATATATATATATATATATATATATATATATATATATATATATATACAATCGTATGAAAAGTATTTTGAGTTAGTAAATATTAGGTTGGCCGTTTTCTAAAAATATATTGTGTTTTGAAAATTTATTTGTTATATTTTCAGTTTGGTTTCGAGTCAAAATCAAATGATTTCTATCGAAAAGGAATTGAGAATCTTGTTGAACGTTGTGAAAAAGTTATAAAACCGAATGGCGACTACATCATTGATTAAATAGTTGTTGGTTCCTCTTTTACGTTTAAAAATATGTAGATTTAAAAAACGGCAAGAAGTTGCCAACCTAACAGTTTGTTAGAATAGCTGGAAGCTTATGTTAGTAGAATGTTCATAGTTATAAAATACGACACGAATAGTAGAAACATGACAGTAGAAACAAAGTTCCATTTTGTGTGTGTATGTGTTTACTTTGTTGGGTCAACCTGTAATTTTAGAAAGAATTTGTAATAGCAATCATATGTGCCCATTAGAGAGAGAGGGAAAAAAAGTAAGAGACGTGTCGTATGTCCTCCACCAGGGATTGAAAAATCAAAGCGTTACGTTTACAAAATAGAATCTTGTTATTTTTGTGCATTGTCAAGAGCTCACTTATGCAGATAAGAATTGTTTTGTATAGTTGAATTCTCGGCGAAAAAAAAAAAGGGGGGGGGGGTGAGAACTTTTCTTTTCAGGCAGTGTGAAAAGTTGATGTAACTAGTTTTGACCAAGTTCGATGGAAGAGAATGACCACTATCGAATGACAACAATAAATAAATAAAATAAATAAATCAACAACAAAAAAAAACAAAAACTGTCGCTCAACCTTTTAAATATATACAACTAGCATTTCAGCCCGGCGTTGCCCGGGTGTTTGGATGTGTATGTTGAGCAAAAACAAAAAAAAAGTGGTAGTAGGAAGGCAGGCTCGAACCCGTACCGCAAAGGAGGAAAAGAACGGGGTAAAACCTAACGTTTATGCTGTTACGACCACCGCCAAATCGGAAGCGACATTTTTTAAAATTAAGGCTAGACAATCTAAAGGAGAGTATAACTTTAAAAAATATCGGCGAAAAAAGTGATCACCCCCTGCAGAAAAATGACTAGTTGAAGGGGAAGCTATTAATGTTTTTAGCCAATTTTTTCTCGTATGAAAGGTCGAAATGTAAAACGATACTGATCTTGGTAAAATCCGTCGCCTCTATTGAAAGCAGACATACATACATACATACATACATACATACATACATACATGCATACATACATTTATATATTGGTAACTAAAAAATTTCGACCCAAACTGATGAAAAAGCTTGCCCTATCTCTGAATACCCTTTATGTAAAATTTCAAATATTTAGACCAGAAATTTTTTGAGTAATTTGGAAGAGACTGCAGACGTCAATTATTTTTAAACTTTGATCCCTATTATGACCCCCTTAAAATTTATTGTTTTGGGCTCAAATCAAGTTAAGTTAGATCCATGTCCAAGGAACCTATATCTAAAATTTCAAATGCGTAGACTCAAAATTGTCGGAGGAGATTGGTAGAGTTCTCAAAGGTCAAATCGTTGAACTTTGACTCCTTAATCGCCAAATTTCTGGCCCCAAACCGATCACATCGATTTTCCCAAATCTCAGTACCCTGTATATCAAATTTCGAGTCTGTAGACTAAAATTGACAGATTTATTGCGTAGGGAAATGTACACAGACACAGACACGGTCACTTATATATATATATATATATATATATATATATATATATATATATATATATATATATATATATAAACAAAAATATATATGGAAACAATTTTGTGTTTACTGCACACTTTTTACGCAAATATTATGCAAGTATAAATCATGTAGAATATCTGCATGAATATGATTACATATTATAGTTGAATAAAGATTATTATCTATATATATAAAAGCGAAAATGTATGTATGTATATATGTATGTTTGTGTGTCTGCTAAAACTTTCGACAGACACGACGAAAATTCACAAACTCGGTATCATATCGAAGCCCCATCCTCCGCTCGAAAAATTGGCACAAAACGTTCATTTTTTCACCCCGAAATCGACAATTTTCGACGGGGGGGGGGTCAATAAAAACGGTCTTCTCGTGACAATGAGCGGTTCTACGCATGCGCCAGATGACGTCATGACCTAATTTACTTTAAATAGTTGAAAAACTGAACAAATTACATGTACGTCGCTTTAGGTCAGTTGATTAGCGCGTTGGTTCGTTATCTAAACATTTTGGGTTCGAATCGTGGTGTAAGATGTCTTTTTTTTATTTTTCGATTTTTTAATTTTAAATATTGAACCAGTGTTATTTAAGCCATTTTTCACGTAACGTTCGTTTTTCTGGTTTTTTTTTTACTTCGCTTATCCACCCCCGACCACACACCCAAACACACCCGGGTACCCACCGATTTTTAAAATTTTAATATTGAAACAGGCTTATTTAAGCCATTTTTCACGTGTTCGTTTTCTGTTTTCATCGTTCGTTTGCCTTACGTTAGTCTTTTTTGTGTTTTTTTTCATGTTTTGATTACCCCCCCCCCCACACCCCTGCTTAATTAAAACGTTGTTTTCTTTTTTTACTTCGCTTATAACAAACAAACCTACGTCGTCGTCGTCGTGGTAACGCTCGACAACTACCGGGCGCGCACCTGTCAATTTGGTTCTTAAATAAATTCAAACATCTTTCACTAACTGATTCTGGCTGGTCGATTTTATTTTCAAACTTCGCCTCAGGGCTTCGGGTTCGATCCTACCCCCCGGTTTCTTTTTTATTTAACACCACACACACCTGCAAACACCCGGGCAACGCCGGGTACCTCCGCTAGTTATTATCTATAAATATAAAAGCGAAAATGTATGTATCTGTGTATGTGCGTTCGCTTTTTCTGTATGTCTACAAAAGGCTTTTTTCAGAGAAGCGGTCGGTCGGTTCACAACTTCTTAAAACTTTTTATATCACATATAAATCGTAATATCTCAGAGTTAACACAACGAAGCTCGCCTGTCTATTTAATTTGATCGACTTTGGGGAGATAAATATTCAACATTTGTCGCTCGCCGCATGTGGGTTAGTTTTTTTCCTATAACATCTTGGGGGGGAAAAAGCGTTCCCGCAGTAAATGAAATACTATCCCGCAGTCAAACTTGACCCCATTAAGTCATTAAAACGTGCACCTGCCAAATCCAAGTAATTAAATAAATTCAAACGTGTTTCCGTCAGCGTCTCGCGGTGGCCCAATGGTTAAAACCGTCGCACTCTTTTTTTTTCACACTTTAATTTCCAACTTTGCCTCAACGGTTCGGGTTCGATCCTCATACTTACCTACCAAAACATTTTTTTTTATTTTAACCCCTCCTCCGGAGTTTCTACACACACCTCCAAACACCCGGGCAACGCCGGGCATCCCTCTCTAGTCTATATATATATAAAAGCGAAAATGTATGTTCGCTTTTTGTGTATGTCCAAGAAAGGCTTTTTTCAGAGAAGCGGTTGGTCGCTTAACAACTTTTTAAAACTTTTTATATCACATGTAAATCGTAATATATCACAGTTAACAACGGAGCTCGCCTGTCTATTTAATTTTCTCGACTTCAGGAAGATAAATATTCAACAGTTTTCGCTCGCCGCATGTAGGTTAGGCCTTTTCCTATAATGTTTCCCCCTACCCCCAACGTCTTGGGGGGGGAAGCATTCCCGCACTAAATGAAATGCTACTCCGCAGTCAAAAGTTGACCTCATTAAGTCATTAAAACGTGCACCTGCTAATTTAAGTAATTAAATAAATTCAACCGTTTTTCCGTTGGCATCTCGCGGTGGCGCAATGGTTAACGTCGCACTTTTTTTTTCACACTTTAATTTCCAACTTTGCCTCAACGGTTCGGGTTCGATTCTCATACTTACCTACCAAAGTTTATTTAAACCCCTCCCCCGAAGTTTCCACACACACCTCCAAACACCCGGGCAACGCCGGGTACCCCTCGATAGTCTCATTAGAAAACCGAAAAAACTAATAGGGAATTAACTAAAATGAATGTTTAAAAGAATATGCAAATTAGCTAGATCTTTTGCTAGTGAATGCAATTCTACGACCCATATATAAGAAAATTGTATTTTCTTTTTAAATAAATCGAAAAGGGGTTTTTAATATGAATATCAATACACACAAAAGAGAAACGAATTTATAGGAGTAAAGAAGATTGAACTTTCACGGTAAAAATATCTATTTGTTTTCGATAAATAATGATCAAAGATTTATTTATTCGTTGAAATTTGTTTGCTTTTGTCGGCAATTTATTATTTTCTAAATCAAATTTATGACCTTTTTGAAAAAGAACATCTCCCTTTCTTCCCTCACGCCCCTTCTCTTTTTCTTTTGTTACAAGCAGTAGAATCCCGGGGTACGGTGGCCCTAAGATACGTTTTTTTTCGGAATAAGATGTTTTTTCGGCCTCTGGTTACGGTATTTGCCCCACCTTACGGTGTTATTTATAATGTTATTTGATTATATATATGTGTATAGTATGCTTTAATGTATTTCGTTATTAATTTTTAATGCCGTATCCCGGGGGTTCTAAGAAAAACATTAAGGAGAAGAAAATACTAAAACAATAACACAGAAAGAGTAAAATTTATGTGTAATCTGACACAACCATTTTCTTTTTCATAAGGAATATACAAAGTTTATTTTTGCTACAAAAATGTTTCCGCGACAATGTATTATTCTCAAAATAAAATACATGGCGCCTTTACAAAAGTAAATAAATTAATAAATAAAATAAAGCACTTCCGCATTTTAGCTTTCTTTAGTTTTCGTGTTTGAAGGGTTTCATTTGTGACAAGGGAGACAATCCCGAAATTTTATTTAAAAATTTTGCTTCCGCAGACTGCTGACTAACGTTCAATTTTAACGTAAGATGGAGACGATTCCATTTAATTAAGCCGGAAATAGCCATCATGAAGCAGCAAGTACTCACTAAATTATATACCTTAATTTTCACAAATAATTCTGTTAAGCAAAAAAATAAAAAAGTTCATTTTTATTTCATTTATTCAAATACTTATCTATTGCTTTTTTTTACACTTATGTCCAAAATCTAAATAGAAAAAACGTTAATCATAGTTGCTAATATTATAAGTTAATTATCATGATGATGATGATGATGATGATGGCAATAATAATAATAATTCTTCTTCTTCTTCTTCTTCTTCTTCTTCTTCTTCTTCTTCTTCTTCTTCTTCTTCTTTGAATTAGCGATATGTACTCCCTTACTATCTCTCTATATAAAAAGCATTCCCCAAATGAACTGGTTAGTCTACCCACAAATTTTTTCTCTCCAAAGACTGGAGATGTTGTCTTTTGTTAGAATAGTTTTGAAACTCTGTCGAGAAAGGCTGCCGACTAGCGTCCAATATTAGCGAAAGTGGCAGGTAATTACATTCAATAAAACCGGGAATGACCACCTCAGTCAGCAAGTAACTACTAGAATATATATCCTAATTTTCCCAAATAATACTGGTACGTACAAAATTCGCTGTATTTTATTTTATTTGTTTATTTATTTGTCTTTTGTTTCATGTTTACAGTCCCAAAGCTAATTTGGAAAAAAAATGTTAACTTCAATTTGTCCACAAAAAATATCGTTTAAAAACATACATTAAGTACAATGTTTAGTTATTTTTTTGTCTGAAAATAAGATTAATGAAGAGTAGAAAAGGCATTTCTGAATGCATTTTCGGCAGTGCTGTATCTCCTGCTTCCCCACTTTTGTCACCCAGTCCACATATTTCGTGAGATATGTTTCTGAAAAAAAAAGGGAGAGATGCTGTCCTCCCGATCGGTAATTTTGTATGAATAATAACTGGAGGGGATCTTCTGAGTTATTCGTTTTTTTTTTCTTTTTATCTCTACTCAAACTCTTACTGTCATGCCACTAATAAGGGTGCTGGACATAAATGTTGGGCTTGCATTATCCGACTGATATTTATAAAGCTGAATCTTGGAGTATCTCTCAAGGAGGCTGTCCTATCAGCAGGTGCAAAGTACTGGGGCTGCTGTATTGTTATTTGGTGAAGTCTGAACAATGCAGTAGTCTCTAGTTTGGTCTCTCGATATTATATTAGCGGGAATTATTACAGAATTTTCTTCGTCATTGATAAAAACTTTACTTTCTCTCTTTCTGTCTCCCCATGCGCCTTTTCCAACACTGATCTTTTCTACAAAACTTCCCAACCTCACCATGAATAAAAATTTGCATTTTAAAAAGATTAAACCCAGTATCCCAATTTTTAATGTAGACTTCCAGTAACAATTCTCTTTCTCAAACACCAGGAGTCTACATTCCAACCTTCTAGATGTTGAAATCCAATTACGAGAAACCAAATCTGACCTGTTGTTTTTGTGTGGCATTGGCTTAACTGCTTCGTTAGACGATTTCTCCATTAAAGGCTATTCTATCTTAATTTCCAAAACCTGGGCCTCAAGATCGCTACAGACATGAAATATGTGCCTGTATTAAGGGTGGCTTCCCTTGTAGCACGAACATCGCCAAAGAAGATCCTAAACTGCCCTACATCTGAGTCCAAGTAGAGAATCGCGAACAAAATTGACCATATCATGTCTGCCCATCTTTTTGCCAAAATTTGTGGAGATTTCGACATTCACAAACCTGACCCACTGGCTCAAACAAGACATGGTGAAGGGTGGGGGTCTGTTATGATTTCTTCCTTGCCTATAATTTAACCCAGATCGTTAACTGTCCCACTCGCGTTGCTGGTGCTAATGGACAATTTGCAAGTTTTCTATATATTTTTTCTGACAAATTGCCTTGAACCGTGCTCATTCTCCGTTCTATCTCCACTGCGATCCTCGGTTGTCAGAATTAAAATTAAAACTAAATGTAAAAATACCTCAGATGTTCCATCCCATAGCACTGTGGATCACTACTCGATGGTCGACTGGAACAGCTTCCGTACGTTCATATAAAATTTTAAAATAAGGGGGATCGGCCTTATGCTTCTCAGTAAATAGCAAACAGTCTCCTGTGCATAATGATTAAGTTGCTTGAGTCTGTGATAAATAGAGAAGTTGTTAACCAACTCAGAAAAACAGCCTCTACAGCAACAAGAAATACAGTTTCCGTTCTGAGAGATCAAAAGCTGATGTACTGACTATAATATCACACACATCTCGTTTCTGGTAGTCTCGATCTAGAGCAATAGCTCTTGACATATTTAAGGAATTGGATAAGGTTAGGTTTACTTCACAAGATTTCCAGCTACAGAATTGCTGGACATATCCTCTCAACCATCAAATCCTTTCTCTCTGACAGGTTTTTAAAACAACATTTTTATTTTTGTTGAAAGCGAAGGAAATAAGTAAATGTATCAGACGTCTTTTTAATTATTCTGTAGTGACGTTAAAGCATAGGAACCAGCCGAGGTTGTCCGGGAATCTTTTGAATTGAATTTTCAATAAATAAAATATATTCAATTTTACATAAATAAATATAAAAAAATCATCAACTTCCCCTCAGTTGCAGATGAAATTGATATAAAAACGAAAGTTTGACGTTTTCAATATGACCTTCGAATTCCCGACAATCAATAATTAAAAGTCATAAAATGAAAGCAATATGAATAGGGGATTTTATATGTACCCGTAACCCATATATATATATATATATATATATATATATATATATATATATATATATATATATATATATATATATATATATATATATATATATATTGTTTGAATTTAATGCTTAGAACTTCGCCATGATGGAAATTAAGTATAAAAACAATAATTACGTACCCAGCTATTCTAGACGCCATCTTTAGCATTCCATTTGTACGAAGCATGGCGTTTTAATTGGACAATAATCATTGCTAATTACCCATTTAAAATAAATGGCAAATCTCACCCAGTGTATGCTGATCGATTAAATCATTCTATGTAAATAGCACTAACTGACAATTTATGTAAATAACTAGCTACTCTTAAAAAATCGATTTGTCAGATTCAAGGCTAATTGAAAATCCGACTAATTTGTCTGATTATATATATATATATATATATATATATATATATATATGACATATCTATATATATATATAAATCACACATATATATATATATATCACATATATATATCATATATATCACATATATATATCACATATATATCATGTATATATATATATATGACATATATATATCACATATATATATATATATGACATATATATATCACATATATATATATGACATATATATATCACATATATATATATATATATGACATATATATCACATACATATATATATGTATATATATAAATATATATATATCACATATATATAAATATGTGTATATACATATACAAATATATATATGACATATATATATATGTAAATATATATATGACATATATATATAAATATATATATGACATGTATATATATATAAATATATATATGACATATATATATATAAATATATATATGACATATATATATAAATATATATGACATGTATATATATAAAAATATATATATATATGTCATATATATATAAATATATATATGACATATATATAAATATATATATGACATATATATAAATATATATATATGACATATATATATATAAATTTCTATATAGCATATATATATATAAATCTCTATATGACAAAGATATATAAATTTCTATATGACATATATATATAAATCTATATATGATATATATATATATAAATTTATATATGACATATATATATATATAAATTTATATATGGCATATATATATAAATTTATATATGACATATATATATATATAAATATATATATGACATATATATATGACATATATATATTAGGACAAATATATATGTATATATATATATATATATATATATATATATATATATATATATATATACGAATGGCGGGAAATAAGTAATGTCCCTGACCCACTTCCAGTTGTCTGATCTAGCTGAAATTTTGCATGTGCAATGATTTATATCTCTACGGGTTATGTGGCAAATTACAGCTCTGAACTAATTGTGGTTTCTATTTTACAGATGTTTGAACTAAGTCAGGTGTGAAATGGAGCCTGTTGAATGTCGAGTTATCCGTTTTTTGTATTTAAAAGGACGCACAACACAGGAGACTTTTGATGAAATGAAAGAAACTTATGTAGATAATGCCCCATCATATGACCCTGTAAAACGCTGGCATCGTGAATTCAAACATGGCCAGAAGCCTGTGGAAACTGCTCCCAAACCTAGTCGCCCTCCTTCTGCCATTGATGAGGCATCTGTCAGTCAAGTTGAGGCTGCCATTTTGGAAGATCGGCGCATTACTATTCGCCAAATAGCCCAAGATGTCAAGATTAGTACAGGGTCTGTGGAAACTATCATTCATGACCAGTTGCATATGCATAAGGTGTCTGCCAGATGGATTCCCAGGTTTCTCACACCATTCCAGAAGTTAGAACGCGTCGAGTGCTCGAGGATGAATTTGGAGATGTGCCAAGGTCCATCACTATGATCTAGAAACCAAAGCCCAGTCAATGCAGTGGAAGCACTTGGACTCACCACCTCCAAAGAAGGCAATGGTGCAGCCGTCCACTGGCAAGGTCATGCTCACAATCTTCTGGGACCAGGACGGAGTCGTGATGACAGATTTCCTGGCAAAGGGTACCACAATTACAGGAGCCTATTATGCTTCACTTTTGAGGAAATTAAGGGAAGCTATCAAAATCAAGAGACGGGGAAAGATCAGCAAAGGTATCCTCCTCCTGCAGGACAACGCTCCGGTCCACAACTTGCATGTCGTCAGATCAGAAGCACGGGCGTGTGGTTATGAAATAATACCCGCCCTCCCTACTCTCCTGACCTTGCACCCTCTGACTTTCACCTCTTCCCAGCCATGAAGTTGTTTTCGAAAGGAAAGCGTTTCCCAGATGATGCAGCCTTGATTTCTGAAGTCACGTCGTGGTTGGAGAACCAACTGTGGTATTCTACAAAAACGTTTTCAAGAGCTGCATCAAACGATGGGAAAAATACATAACTCTGGGTGGTTCCTATGTAGAGAAAGACTAATAACTGTGCCAAGTTTCGTTGCTCTACTTCCATGGAAAGTGGATCAGGGGCATTACTTATTGCACGCCCCTCGTATATATATTATGAAAAATATATATGTGTATGTATATAATATATATGTGTATGTATGTATAGAAGACAAATGTACATATATAATTGAAAGACGGTTAATTGTTAGTTTCACTCATTTATAACCGCTTTAAAGCGTCATTCCTTACTCAGTTTGCAACCTAATTTCAAACAGTTTTTCAGTGCATATGCCACATTCTCAGCTATATTTTGAAATAAAAATGTTCAATTTTCGTTCATTAAAACAAAAGCTATAATAACTTACTGCTGGTCAAAAGTCTTCAGAATTAGTAAGGAACGTGAGAGACGGTTTCTGCTGATTGGCTGTTAGTTACCATAGCAACTTTTCGTCGGCGGCACCTTCATAAATCATAGCGAGAATGTAGCTCGCATGCTATCTTATTTGGGTTATATATAGAGAGTTAACAAAAGTGATGCTCTTTATGTGCTAGGGCTGATAATCTTTTGCGTATGACGTCACCCGTTAATTCTGTTTCTCTTTTTTGCCGCACTAAGGCTGATAATCTTTCGCTTACAACGTCGCCCGTTAATTCTGTTTCTCTGTTTTTGTCCCTTCTTCCTGTTCATTTACTTAATTGCGGTTTATATTTGATTTTTCATTAAGTCAATTTAAGAAGTTCGTAATAACTTTTAATGCATTGTTGACGATATGAAAATATTATTGAACACAAAAATAAAATATTATTTCAAAGCAAAGCCTGGAAAAATCATGGATTACATAGAAAAATGCGACCATAAAAAAAGTAATATGGTTAAGGTTAAATTGAGAAAACTAAAAGGACTAGCTGTTAAGAAATTAAGTTGAAATTTACAATCAAATTTATTGTTCGACTGAATACTCCAAAAACATTTCTCAAATCCAGTCAACTGGGGATCAACTTATTTTGGACTACTGTACTATCCGCAAAAAAAAAAAAAAAATTCCATAATTTCAGCTGCGTTGAAAATTTTCCAACAGAACTAATTCTAATCAATTGATCTATCTAATATATCGAGCTTTCTATTATTTTTAATGATTTAATATATATATATATATATATATATATATATATATATATATATATATATATATATATGATTATTTTTTTTTACTATAGTAATTAGATACCTAAAGATAGTAGTGTTTCATCCTTTCGGGAATCTTCAGTGCAGGATGTCACGATTAACACCGGTCACAGATTCGAACCCGGCAACACGAGCCATCTCTGGCTCGATTAGCAAAGACCGTATCCAATCGGCTACCATTAACCGCGAGAAACAACGTTGCATTTAAACATTTTAATTTTAAATGTTCTTTACGCCAGTCACATTTATCTAATCATTATACGATGATCTATGTATAAGAGCTAAATTGACGGACTTAATCCAACTGAAAGTGCTCAACGATGAGAAACGAGTTTCTTAAAGGGGCTGACATAATTATTTTTTACTATAATAATCAAATACCTACAGACACAAGTGTTCATCCCTTCGGAAATCTTCAATGCCGAGTGTCACGATTAACACCAGTCAACAGATTCGAACACACACACACACACACACACACACACACACACACACACACACACACACACACATATATATATATATATAACATTTTCTCTTTGTAAGGAAGCATCATTTTGTTGGTCACTCATGGCTACGAATGGAAACGAAAATTATCTTTACTGTCATCATATTTTGCTTAGGGTGAAATTTTTGAGTATCAAAACCTATCTCTTTACAACCCTCTCCTTTTCATAACCTATCATACTTCAATCACAGTTCATTTTCTGTAGGCTGTTTTTGAACCCAGTCAACGACGGGTACTTCTGCGTGTATATATATATATATATATATATATATATATATATATATATATATATATATATATATATATATATATATACACGCCTCTTTCACAATGAGAGAAGAAATTATACCCGTCATATAATTTTCATGATCAATTGGAGAAACTAATCGTCTTATCGACACAATATGCACAACACAATGATCTATAAAAGCTGTTCGTATTTATTCAATCAACCTACATACTTAAGCTAAATACTTATTTATTGCAGCAAGGTAAAGTAATTAGTGTCCTTGATATTTCTATTATTTTAGGTAAGCCGACCTTCGTACATCGTATGTTTTGTTAGCGTTCACCGGAAGCGATGCGGTTTACGGTTATTTTTTTTTACCTTCGGTCCGATTTCAGATAAAACCTATATTGACTAAGGACAAATCAACTTTAGTGTAGCATCAGAACAGATGCTACACTCGCAACTTAGCTCCAAGGTCAGATCCTACTTTTTCTATTAAAGAATTATTAAAGCGAACTCCTTAATATACTCAGTCATGGACATGCGAGCAACTACACGAAAGTTAACTAATTTACATATTCCTTTAAAATAGGAGTGTTTATTACTTATTGATGTTTTATGGTTTCTTATTAGATGATTAGTTTCATTTCACTGTCATGTGGAATTCTGTTTATGCATAGTTTCTACATTTTGCATAATTGTGTAGAATTTCAGAGTAAAATATTCTAGCATACTGAATTGTGTATATAATATATATATATATATATATATATATATATATATATATATATATATGTGTGTGTGTGTGTGTGTGTGTGTGTGTGTGTGTGCGTGTGATAGAGAGAGAGAGACTTTATCAGTGTGTGTGCGAAAAGTCTCTAACAAACTGCTTTCTGAATATTTTATCTACTTTGTTGAAATTTGATATATGGAGTATTTGGACCTGTAGAACACTTTCGATTTGTTTTTAACTTGTAAAATCGCTGTTAAGGAGTAAAAATTGAAAAAAAAAAAAAAAAAAAAAACATTAACTTTGGCCTGACTTAAGTTGGCTACACATTTTTCTGCGCATGCGTTAATTAAAATTGAGAGGGAAAACTACGTTATGTTTTGCAGTTTTTGTGTACACCTGGATTTAGTTCATACGCTAAGTGATAAGACTGGAGAGCTATATGTTTTCGTTTGTATTCTAACTGATTGTACAAAATGTTTGTTTTTTTGATAATTTTTGAAACCACTAATATACATTAGGTATAATATAATAATCAATAGGGAATTATCTCTATAATAATAATAATAAATACAAAATCTGCATGAATTAAAATATAATATTAAAGCGTGATTTTCGGCCGGGCACCACCGGGTCGCCGGCTAGTGTATATATATAGTGTATGTGTATATATATGTGTTTATATATGTGTATATATGTGTATATATATGTATATATATGTGTTTATATATGTGTATATATATGTATATATATGTGTATATATATGTGTATATATTACGAAACAGCGACGTCGGCGACGATGATGCAGGAAATTAAAAAAAACAACACGTAAGCATGCGCATATATGCATATAAAAACGTTATTTGTTTTTTGTTGTTTTTTTTGCGCATGGATGAGAACACAACACTTTCGTATTTGTAACATTAATTAATTAATTAATGAACATAATATTTTCGAAAAAAGAATGATTCATTTATATCAGCGCGTTGGTTATCTACTGCTGAAAGATTAAAAGCGGAGGAAGACAGAGATTTATTGGTGCTTTTTCAATATGTGTCTACTGAATGTTTTCTAACCCTAACCCTAACCCTAACCCTAACCCTAACTAGCTAACCCTTAACCCTAACCCTAAAACACGGTAGATCACACGTTATAGGAGCACTGACTTATTTTATAGTAATAGTAATTTATATTTAGTAATCCAAGCTTCCCTATATGCATCTCCTAATCTTATCAACCGCCACTCTTTCTGTAATCATGCCCAACGTAGTGTCTGGTTAAACACCACAAATTCAGCTTATTTTCTTGCAGATCAACACCGTAACTATATCGTGATCTTTTGTCTAGAATATATCCTGTTTTCACATACGGTTAAATCCATCTGAACAAATATATTGTAAGCTATTATTATACTAGTTAAGATACCCACTAATATTTAATACTGTCTCTTTAACTACTTCCTAATTCAAGCTTCCTTCCCCGTCCATTCACAAATACGACTAGTATTTTCGCTCTCGCTGGTAAGTTTGGTCGTTGTTCGGTTTTACGGCATATCGACTATTGTTGGGTTATTTTATGCATTTGTTTTGTACACGATTGCTTTGTAGATTAATTTGTTTTTGAACATCATATTTTCGGATGCTTAGTAACATTTATTAATTTTCGATTTTGAGCAGTTATTAAGAATTCACAAGCTATACTAATAGCAGCCATGTTTTTTTGTACTAACTACACAGAGTGGACACTCGTTTTCTTTTAACCAAATAACGCTTTAAAATATGATTAATCACAAATAAACTTATCCAAGTAGGCAGAAGAGTAATTAATCTTGCCCTTATTAACATTTATTTGCATATTTATTTTTGACCCCCTTTTTTATTAACTACAATCGAAAATACCCGAGACTGTTATATGGTTAGATAGTTGTGTTAAAAGTCAGGTAATTTCTAGAGCGGTAGAACGATCCAACTTTTTTTTTTTTTTTTTTTACATGGAGTTCACCACTTATCAAGGCCCAATGGCCACTCAGGGATAAGGGTTATTGTGTGTACAGTAATCAAAGGGATAGTGTAGCAATAGTATTGGAGAATTGGTAAGGTGTCATTACTTGGGGGGGCGGTTCATCAGGAATTTGTTTGTGTCGGACTTGAAGACATCCAGGTTGAAGTCGGGAGGGAAACAGGCAAGCAGAACAGAGTTCCACAGGCGTGCAGTTCTAAGAAGCTTTGTTCATGGTATCTACGTTTTGATTTCGGCACAGATAGGGAGTGGGGAAAATTATTGACGGTGGTTCCAGCTAGTCGGGTGTTTTTTGAAAAAGATTGGCGAGGGGGAACCAGAGAATGGAGCTCAGACGAGCACCTGCCATGGAAATAACGATAGAACAATGACAGGCTCGCCACGTCTCTTCGGTGGGAAAGAGGTTGCAGGGTAGAGAAAAGGGCATCCCCCACCAAGCCACGGAGTCTATTTTGTACTCTGTCAAGGCAGGATAGGCTGTTTTTTAGCAGCCCCCCGCCCAGATGTGGCAGCAGTACTCCATCTTTGGACATACTTGGCTCTTATATAGATAGAGAATTGCATCATTAGTGAGATATCTTCTGGAGCGGTAGAAGGATCCCACCATTTTCCCAGCGACCTTGGCCACAGACTTGATGTATGTGTTCCATTTAAGATCAGGTGTAAAGGTCAAACACAGGAGCTTATCAAAGCCTGGGGCCTCCCTTAGACGAGAGCCATCCATTTCAATTGATGCCAGATGGGGATCAGAGCGTTTATGATGTAGAGATAGGAGCTTGGTCTTAGATGCATTAAAGGTAACCAGCCACCTCTTTCCCCACTGTTCCATGCGCTCAAGTGGTAGAAAAACTTACTAGCCATGATAAGGGCTGGTTCTTTAACCCTGATAAGGGCTGTTTCAACTGCTGCTGAGATGGCTGGTGTTGCTGGGAATCCTTCGGCTGGTGGATTCGATCAACGTGACTGGGAGCCTCCTCTTCGGCCGAAACTGTCTGGATTTATTTGCTTCCCCACTGAGCAAATTAGGCAGAAGGCCGTTTTTTAATGTGGAGAGTGAAGGAGAAATGGGGACCAACTCCCCGGGGAGTAGGGGAGCTGGATAGTGACAATTGGTATGAAGGGTTTCCCCTACATTGACCAATAACTGATTGCTACAAGAGCAATGGTCTTATCTGTGGGGTCGCCCCCACATATGGTCTTTGAGATTCATGTCCAGCCCCCGCGGGGGACGGGCGAAACTGTCTGGTTGGGCCGAGGCTGGCTGTATTCATTTGACCAGCGTGATGTTAGAGGCGTCGCTCCCAATAAGAAAAGCCAGCGACTCTAATTAATTCTAGAACGAAATTTATGTAATCAAAAGTAGCTTGGGAGTTTGTTGATTCCATTTAAATTAAATTCGTCTAAAAAGTAAAAAGTCAATTCCTGAATTATTGGCGTTTTGTTTGATATATTTGAATTCAGATGTGCGTAGCGAAGTTGATGATGAAAAAAAAGGGAAGGTGAATGTATTCACTGAACCCGGATATGTTCACACGTTTAGTTCGCGTTAGCCTCTCGCGTCCTTTGTTTAAGGGAAGGGAAGGTAAAGAGAAACAGTGGAAGTGGCGAACAAAGAAAAGCAAAGGAAAATGGAGACGGTGATTTTGAAACCGAGACACATTCTCTAGTTCAAACCATCGTCGAGTTTTTTGTTTTTTTTAAACAATAAAACACGCATTGTTTGTTTAAAAAACGAGAAAAACATTAAAAGGCTACATTGTTTTTATTACTCATGGGGAATAACGAATTTTTTCATTTTAGTGATATTTTAAAAATATTTCTTTTCTTTCATTTTTTTTTATTCCAGACTATTACTAATATGTCACTTCTTTTCGGGAATAAAGGTAGATTTGTTTTTACAATTGCTCGGAGTTTGGAGTTAAGATTTTGTTAGAGGCGACTCTTCACCTCTTGTTTGCGGATGTTACTTTTGCTTTATGGCTCGAAACTGTCGGAACCATATTTTGATCTACTGGACCGGATGCGGAGCGAAGGCAGGGTCGGGTAAAGTTTTTAGATTACTAATCAGAAAATCTCAACTTTCCGGTTGTAATATTTTACCCTCGACACCTTCTCTGTCTTTTATTTCATCTTCTTAAAACTGAAACACAATTTCTTACAAGATATTTAAAGGACACGCTATTGATTTGTCTTCAACTTTGTTTTCTTCTTATTATTATTATTATTATTCTTCTTCTTCTTCTTCGAATTCTTCGCCGTCGTATTCGTCTTTTTCGTCTTCTTTGCCGTTCCTCTATTCTACATCACCCATACGTTAACAAATATGCTGTTTTTCTTTTTTTTTAATCATCGGTAGATCTGTGGCGTTCTGTTCTTTCTTCTTTTTCTTCTTCTTCTTCTTCTTCTTCTTCTTCTTCTTCTTCTTCTTCTTCTCCTTCTTCTTATATATATATATATATATATATATATATATATATATATATATATATATATATATATATATATAATTTATTACAGAATGTTTAAGGGACACGTTATTGATTGAATAAAGTTTTTTTTTTCTCAAGTATAACTTTCCATTCGGAAGTTTAGATGCTTCAAAATTCATTTTGTTTTTTCCAAAAGTACATGCATAACGTACAATAGGCAAGGTTTTCGAATTGATGTCATAGCTTGCGCAGGTTTTCACCTTCATTAACGGGACATGGTTGGGCGTATAAGAAAATATTTCCAAAAAATCAAATATAAATAATAGTTTTTAGAGACCGTATACTTTTACAAATTGTGCATAAACATGCCGGATCGCATTCAGACTATTACCATTTTACACATAGGTACTTATGCATAATACGACCAGTGCTGAAATACTAACGCTATTATTGACTTAGTCTTAATATGGGACGCACATAACAATTAATTAAACAATGCCTACCGTATATATTATAAGTTTACTTGAACATATGTAAAATATGGCATACATACTAACAAAACACATGTTGTAATATAACATCTACACCAACACAGCGAACTCTACATTGGTCATGGCCACCATTCACTAACACTTGATAAAGAATAACTGACAGCAATCGCTAGTGTCTGCCAATGCCTGCCAGCATCCGATCACGCTATCAATTGACTGTAACAACCTAAAAATATCATTATCCTCTAATTACCGCAGATAACAGTCATAATCGACACTAGATTACAGTGTCCGCCACTGGATGACAATGATCGATTCTGACCGCCATGCACCGACAGTGACAGTTGTAAAGGCAAGTAACATCCCTAAAACAACATTAATCACCAACAATGGCAGCCAATGGAGTCCGCTAGCTGGCACGGTCAGACACTGCAAGATAGTGGAAGCTAAGACTAAACTAGTTTTATTCAGTAATTACAAGAAACCCTCTCTACCACCTATAGCAATGGTCAACGACTCTTTATCTGAGAGTACATCTTTCAAACTCCTTGGCCTAACGTTCACAGGAAACATCAGTTGGAACAATTACATTGAAGGCATTGCCAGGGCCGCTGCAAGAAAGGTGGGCTCTCTCTCTACCGTGCTAGACAACTACTAACACCCGAAAGTATCCTGTACCTCTATAAGCCACCATTCGTCCATGTATGGAGTATTGTTGTCACATTTGGGCTGGTGCATCTGCTACTAGTCTCTCGCTCCTTGACAAGGTTCGAAAGAGAGTCGCAAACCTGATAGGCCCCGAACTGGCATCTAAGCTTCAGCCTCTGTCCCATCGACGAAATGTTGCATCCCTCTGCCTGTTCTACAAGTATTCTAGTGGTGAATGCTCTGGCGAACTGCAATCACTTGTGCCCCCACGACGTGAGCACCCTCGACAAACCCGACAGGCTGCTAAATCCCACCCTCATACTGTAGAGATCCTTAGATGTAAAAGATCTTTCTACTCCAATAGTTTGTTCCCCAGAACCGCTAGACTCTGGAATTCCATTCCAGGTCCCTGCTTCCCCAACAGTACTGACGTGCAGAAGTTCAAGTGTAACGTGAACCGACATCTTGCTGCCCAAATCCCTACATAGTACCCCAGTAGTTGTTGTCCCTGATAGTAGCCCCCTACACCAAAGTGGCAATTTGCCTTGTTTGGCGTGAAAATGTAATAAAAAAAAATAAAAAAAAAGCCAGATGCTTTCATTTTGGTCACTGTCACTAGTACCCTCAATTTTTGTTGAGCCAGGAATGGCTACCACTAGCAACCGCCGCCATCTATCTGTATTCTGTGTAAATATTTTTTATCAGTAATTTACGTGACTCGCATACTATAATGCACTAGATCAATGCTTTTCAACCAGGGTTCCATGGAACCTTAGGGTGCCGCCAGTACAGTCTAGGGGTCCCGCAATTTCTAAATTCGAACAAGGAACAAATAAACAGAATGTTAAATTCAATTTTGAAAATCTATTTTATTAATATATGCATATTTTTGCAAAAAAAAAAAATATTGTTTAAATATACTAAATTTTACATAATTTAAACTCGCTGGATAATTGAAAAATTAATTTGTTTTGCCACTATTAGGTCTTCTTTCATATATTCTTATCAACATGAGTATTTTCATTTCATTTTATTTTTTTCAATGATGTTTTTCGCATAAGGCAACTAAATGATTGCATAGTGGTTTCATGAGCCAGTGGAATGCTTCCATGGGCTCTGCTCCAGCAAAAAGGTTGAAAAGTACTGGACTAGATAATCAAAGGTTAAGTCGTTTTCAGGAGAGTGTTCACCATAGCTGTTTTGGCTTTGTGTCATACTTTCACCGGGCAACGCCGGTGCATGGGTTCTGCTAGTTATTAATAGCGTAATAAACAAGGGTTTGAAACGTCGGTAGATTGTGTTTGTGTGTGAATACATAACTGTATATATTTGTATATTGATCTCTAGTTGTTATGTCAATATGTGTATAACATGTAAGGGAGTGTTCACAAGATGAGCAACGTATTGGTTCCCATCAGTTTTGGCAAATAGCAAACAGGGTCCTGAATAGAAGCGTGTGCTCTATCCCAACCTCGATTCCAGTAAAGCAACTGACCCTGACGGCATTCCAATTATTGTGCTAAAAAAGCTTCAACCAGAACGAGCTCCCATACTTACAAAGCTGTTTAAGCGCTGTCTTCAGGAGAATTGCTTCCTAATACCCTGGAAAAGCTCATCAGTATGTTCAGTATTTAAAAATTCGTTGCCCTCTAAGTACAGACCAATAAGTCTCCTGTGCGTCATGAGTTGCTGGAATTTGTGTTAAATAGAGAAGTAGTCAACCACCTCAGCAAAATTTATTTCCTCAGTGACATGCAATATAGTTTCATTTCTGCTAGATCTACAGCAGATGTGCTTACAGGATTAGCGTATCTCTTGATAGAGGCTTCCTTTCTAGTACAATTGCTCTATTAAAGGCATTTGAAAAGGAATGGCATAATGGTCTACTCCACAAAGTTGAAACACTTCAAAGGTTGTAAACGACCAAGTCTTATCTGATTCTCTCTTCTCTGATCTTGAACACGTGGTGTAGAGAGGAAAGAGGTGGCTAGTTAATTTTAATTAATCTAAAACCAATCTTCTATCTTTGCATCATCAACGCTTTGATATCCATCTGGCATCAATTGAAATGAATGACTCTCGTCTTGGGTAGGCTCCATGTTTTTACAAGCTTCTGATCTGAAATGGAACACGTACATCAAATCCGTTGCTGCTTTAGTAAATATCACTGCTGATGCAGTAAATATATCACTGCTCCAGTAAAGATATCACTTCCGCTCCAGTAAATATATCACTGCTGATGCAGTTCTCTACCTGTATAAGAGCCAAATACGTCCAAAGATGGAGTACTGTTGCCACATCCATCTGGGAAACTTAGAAGCAGCTTATCCTGCCTTAACAGAGTTCAAAATAGACATTGTAGCCTAGTGGGGGTGCCATTTTCTCTTCCTTGCAACCTCTTTCCCACAGCAGAAACGTTGCGAGCCTGTCTCTGCTTTATCGTTATTCTCGTGGCAAGTGCTCGTCTGAGCTCCACTCTATGGCTCCCTCTTGCTTGACTTTCACGAAAAACACTCGTCTAGCTGAAACCACTATCAATAATTTTCCCCACTCTTTATCTGTGCCTAAATCTAAACATTGATTTCATGAACAAAGCTTTATTCTTAGAACTGTATACCTGTGGAACTCTGTTCCATTTCCCTGCTTTCCAACTGACTACAATATGGTCATCTTCTACTCAAACGTGAACAAGTTCTTGTTGAACAGTTTCCTTAAGTAATCCAATTTACCGAATTTCCGCTACAACCAATTACTACGATATTGTCTCATTGACTACCGTACACTCATTAACTCTTATCCCCGAGAGGCCTCTGGGCCTTGATGTGGTGACTCCTTTGTAAAAACAAAAAACAAAACAAAAGATTACAAAACATTCAATCGAGCAATACTTTCTTGTATGACAGGTTCCATTCAGCCAATTCTTGGTTCACCTGTTTGGATCATCGGACCTTGAATAAACTTCTTCAACTTCAAAGAAAAAAAAAACAGCATCTGTGCCGTTTTTTTTTAATCACCAATAAAATAATATTTTTTATTTCGGTAATCCCTTTATTCTCGAAGTTGCAAGCACCGTTCTTATTCACATTTCCAATCTGTTGGATTTGACCCGCTTCCTAGTCATCCAGATAACCCAACTTCTCTTGTCACCTCCCAAAACCAAACCCTTCTTACTAACTCAATCTCCACGTCTAATCCTAAGATCTGCGTCATCTAAAGTGACGTCTACGTCAGACTACGTCAAACTGCAAGAGGTCAGACCTATTTTTAAATTCTTATTATTAATTTAATCATTTTAAAACCCATTTTGTTTATACTATAAGCGAGAGATTTTTTCTTTTAAAGAAATCCCTTCATTATTCATATTATTTGGATTCTTCCGACTTCTGTTCTCATCTTAAGTGTTATGTAATATTGTTGGAGGGGGTATATATATATATGCATACGTGAGTCTTCTAGTGGTTAGATTGTAGGAAAGTATATATATGTATATATATATATATATATGTGTGTGTGTGTGTGTGTGTGTCACTGTCATCTATATACCGTGTGTATACATACGTGTGTTCATCTATGACCGTCTAGCGCTGTGATTGTCTAATCTAGAGTTCATTGTGTGTGTGTGTATGTTCCTTTAAATACAGTTTATGACAGGACAAGAATATACATAAATACTTTTACTACACAAACGACGAATAACACGTATTTGGGGGTTTAACATCTGACCAATCAGGAACGCATCTGATCCATATTTCGTCTTGTTTTGACGGATTCTCGTAAAAGCTACAAATGAAGAGTTGTACAACTCAAAGTTTTGGTGGTATTTACAGCAGCTTTATTTACCGAATGCTCCCACCTATTCGAAAGCTGCAATGCTGGTCCTAGCTTTTTGCTATTAACATTTTCCTCTGCTTGGAGCCACTGCTGCCCACGACTGTCTTTCTCCTCTCTGACTTCCGACTCGGTTTGCTTTCTCTAACTCCCAACTGTAAACTAACTGATACATGTATTTCCAAACTCTCTCCTAATATCCACATCATCTTAAGTGAGCTCTACATCAGACTATGTCTGACTGCCTAGAGGTCAGATCTATTTTTATTATTGTTATTAATTTAATCGTTCTAAACCCCATTTTGTTTCTACTATTTCTCTAAGCATTATCTTTCTTGCTTATATTTAAACTAACAGTTCAGCCTGGCTTTATTCCGGCCCTATGCACTGTTCATACCTTGCCCTACGTGTAAATACACTTTATATAAGATTTTAAATGTTTTGACCAAAAGATGTCTTAGTAATTTCGTAGAGACCGCAGGGTCAATTTTTTTAACTTTGACCCCAATTTTGACCTCTTAAGATTTATTATTTTAGTCTCAAATCAAAATAAAAAGTTTTACCCGTGTCCAAGAAATTTGGTAGAATCTGCAATGATCAACTCTTTAAACTGTGACTTTTGGCAGTCAAATTTTCGCCCCAAAACTTATTAAAATGCTTGCCGCATGCCTGATTACCCGTTATGTCTAAATTACAAATGTTTAGACCCGAAATTAGCTGAGTAGTTTGCTAGACACTGCAAAGGTCAAATCTTTTGAACTTTGACCCATTGGCAGTTCAAATTTTCGACCCAAACCGATTAAAAAGCGTGCTCTATGTTTGATTATCCTTTATGTAAAATTTCAAATGTTTAGATCAGAAATTGGCTGAGTAATTTGGTCGAGACCGCAGAGATCAAATTTTTTTGAACTTTGACCCTAATTTTGACCCATAAACATTTATTTTTTGGGACTTAAATCAAATTAAAAAGTTTGATCCATGTCCAAGTAACCTATATTTAAAATTTCAAGTATTTAGACCCAAAATTGACGGAGGCGTTTGGTAGAGTTTTCAAAGGTCAAATCGTTGAACTTTGACTCCTTGACAGCCAAATCTCTGGCCGAAAACCGATTCCAAAGATTTTCCCAAATCTTAATACACATTATGTCAAATCTCGAGTCTCTACACTGAAAATTGACAGAGTTATTTGGTAGGGAAATGTACACACGCGCGTGCGCGCACACACACAGAGTTTCACTTTTATAGATATAATAGCAGTTCCACCCGGCTTTGCTCGGACCCTATGTACTTTTCATAACTTTATGTGCAAATATATATATATATTAAAAGTGTGTATATGTACGGTAATGCCTTTCTATATAATAGGCTTCCTTAACTACCATAGAGAAAAGTTAGTAGAGACTACAGACGTCAATTTTTTTAAAACTTTGACCCCAAATTTGACCCCTTAACATTTATTGTTTTGGGCCCAAATTAAATTAAAATGTGCGACCTATGTCCAAGTAATTTACATCTAAAATTTCAAGTGTTTAGACACAAAAGTGGCGGAGGAGTTTGGTCGAGTCTGAAAAGGTCAACTCTGTCAACTTTGACCTCTTGTCAGCCAAATGTTCGCTCCAAAACTGATTAAAAAGCTTGCTGTGTGTTTGAATACTCTTTATATAAAATTTCAAATGTTTAAACCCAAAACTGGCTTAATAGTTTGCTAGAGACTGCAAAGGTCAAATCTTTTGAACTTTGACCCATTGGAAGCCAAATGTTCAGCACCCCCCCATAAAACGATTAAAAAGCTTGCTGTATGTCTACATACACTTTAAATAAAATTTCAAATGTTTAGACCAGAAATTGACTGAGTAATTTGGTAGAGACCACAGAGATCATTTTTTAAAACTTTGACTCCAATTATGACCCCTTAACATTTATTGTTTTGCGCTCAAATGACATTATAAAGTTAGATCAATGTCCAAATAACTATATCTAAAATTTCAAATGTTTAGACCCAAAATTGATTGAGGAGTTTGGTAGAGATCTCAAAGGTCAAATCGTTGAACTTTGACCCCTTAACAGCCAAATTTCTGGCCGAAAACCAATTAAAAAGACTTTTTCATACTTCTTATGTCAAACCTCGAGACTGTAGACCGAAAATTGACGGAGTTATTTGGTAGGGAAGTGTACACAGACAGACAGATACACACACACACACACACTTTTTTTTTTTTTTTTAAATATGTAGATATATAAACATTTATTTTAACTAGAATTTATTTTAAATAATTAATTTATTCTAGGCGAGCAAGGTTATCTTGCATAGTCCGGCATTGCTTATGCTACAGTAGTAATAATCGTCGTCGTCGTCGTCGTCGTCGTCGTCGTCGTAGTAATAGTAGTAGCAAAATCAAAGTAGAAAAGTTTTAACTTTTGTGCATTGAACTGAATACAAACTTGAATAACTAAATGGAATGGCTCTTGTTAAAAAGTGGACGGGTGGGCAGGGTGGAAGAAAAATTTTGGGAGCGACTCATGAGAAGACTAAACTAACCGTGACGTGACATGCAGTTAAATTGAAGTTTAGCCAATAGAATATGTGACGGAATTGGCTGAGTAGGAATTGTTTAAATCGCGTAGCGTGTTTATTAATATCGTTTTAAGATTATGTAAAGGTGTGTGTCTGTGCGCACACACGAGAATATATAAATACTATGATTAATGAATGGTTTTGACAAACAACATTGCTAGGCAGCCACTCAAGCCTGATTGATGGTATGATGGCAACGAAATTTCCGCATAATAAATTAAATGAGATAAAGTTACTGACATTCCGCAAAAAGGTTTTCAAAGATATGATAATTGATGAATGTATGAACTTAGATAAACTAAACATGCACACAAACACATGACAAAGCTGTTCCCAGCCGTACAGAGTAGATAACAGTTGTGTTTACTTCACTTAGATTAGGAACTCTTTGATAAGATCATCTAATCTGATCTTGTACAACACATGTACACTGATGCTAAACATAGTGAAATAGTGATACGGGACAAGAGGTAGAAAGTAGCAACCCTAGTTGAAGTCATTGTCCTTAATTATTCTGTTTTAAATAGTGCTGAACAGTAAAAAAAAAAAAAAAACTAAATACCAAGGTTTTATGTATTACAAGGAAAGAAACTGGAATCTTAGGAAGATCCTCATCATTCCAGGAATTATAGAAGTAACCGGGTTTATGAAAAAGAATGAAAAAAAAAACCTACTTGACAATATACCCAGTGAACGAAGTGCAAGAGAGATACAAACACTTGAGCTTAAAAGGACGGTTAGAATCTTAAAAATTGATCTCTCGACAGTATCTCTGAAGTAGCGGGTGAATGTCTGGCATCCGGTAGTATGCACCATCCCCAGCTAAAACAAAATGATCAGAAAAAAGAAAGAGAGAGAGAGAGAGAGAGTGAGAGAGAAAGAAAGAGTTTGTAATGTTAACTAGAAACCATCTTCGATGTCTACAGTCTGTCTTTATAGAGGTTTTTCAGAACAACCTGAGATGAATATATTCCACCCTATAATTTTACTCTGATCAAATATTCAAAATAAAATAGTATTTAAAGTTCAAATAAGATCCCTTCGACACGACAGCAAACTGGCTACTTAGAATCGCGTATCTTCTCTTAGTGATATTACTTCAAGCACAAGCACTTAGCTGGAGACTCTACCAGACCAGATGAATTCCGGTCTTGGAATGCGACAAGATCAAGAAAAGACCACATTATAGATAAACCATAATACAATTAAGTAGTCAATTGGTGAAGGGGAAGGAAATCAGTGTTCTTTACTGCTTTATTGACGCAACATTTGAAAGGTAAAATTGAATCTTAGTTAAACAATAGGATATCTATGTATCTCATATAAAATTCAAGTGTTAGCCCCCAAATTTTGATTTCTTCTAGCTAACCAGTGTAAAATGAAAAGAATTTAAAAAAAAAGGAAAAAGATTTTTTTTAAATTCACACAAAAGCTCAATTATGTCCTCATATATCCTTTTCGAGGTGCGCTTAGAGACGAGAGTATTTCCATTGTTTTGCTTGATAAATTTTACATAAGAATACACTTTTAGATTTTATGCATATTCTTGAACCATTCTTTTTTATAGAGAACACTCATACATCACACGGTCCTGGATATGACCTTAAACTATATCCAATGGTGAGGCCCCAGCTTGCGGGCTTTGGGGAGTGTGGAGCCACCCTTTAATTGCCATTGCTCCCAGATCCACTCTGACCCGGAGTTGTAGTACCTGTTAAAGTCCTAACTATAGGCTGAATAGAAACCGACTTGAAAAAAAAATATATTCTATTAAAAAAAATTTCTTCAAAATAACTGGATTCGCCATTAAATGACCTGAAAAGGGTTGATATACCGTTAAACAAAAACAACCAATCAACAAACCACACACACACACACACACACACACACACACACACACACACACACACACACACACACACAAAATTTCTTGTATTTCATCATTTATTTAAAACGCATCATTTTAGACTCTTAACCTACACATACCTTACGATTAACGTTTGGTCCTTAATCTAACCTTTTTTTAACACTTTATTTTGAATAATTATTTTAAATTAATTAATAATTGCTATATTTCTAACAATTATTTAGTGTTTACAAATCAGTGTTTTAAAAGCATTTAAATGCAAATTACATCCCATCTTAAAGTTGTCATGTAAAGTTTACAAAAAAAAAAAAATTATTTGCTTCCTTTGATCTTGACGAAAGATAACTGGAAAGTTTGTTTTTCAAGTGTTTTAATTCAATTCTACCCAGAAATAAAATCTACAATAGTAAATAATGAAATCGACATAGAATGAAATCTTAATCACACAAGAGATGTTGCGAGTTTGTCTCTGATGTATCGTTATTTTCATGGAAAGTGTTCGACTGAGCTTCAGTCTATGGTCCCCCCTCGCCAAACTTTCACAAGAAACACTCGTCTAGCTGAAAACACTATCAATAATTCCCCCCCCACTCTTTATCTGTGCCTATACCTAAACGTAGATTCCATGAACAAAGCTTCTTTCTTAGAACGGCACGCCTATGGAATTGTCTTCCGTTTTCCTGCTTTCCGGCTGACTACAATATGGTTGTCTTCAAGTCTAACGTAAACAAGTTCTTGATGAGCCGTTCCATATAAGTTAACAAATTTACCGAATTGATTACTATATTGGCCAATTTCTACTGTACACACTTTAACCCTTATCCTTGAGTGGCCTCTTGGCCTTGATAATGTGGTGATGCCTGTGTGTAAAAAGAAAAATGGTTTGATTACGTACTTACCCTAGCGGTTAAATTTTGGACGCCATTTGTATTTTCATATTCGTAACAAACGTAACAATTGGTTAATCAACATAGATAAAAGTTACCAGTCACTAGTCACTATTGTGAATATCTATTACTAAAGGAAATATCGGGCCAGATACGGTCTGATATTAAACAGGTATATATTCAATAGAATCAATTGAAATTTCAAGTTTTATTTTTAAGAAAACAAAGAGATAATTGCCGTAAATGACTGTCTAGTCAAAATCGTATATTGATTTTGTAGGAAGAAAGCTATCGATGACAAAAATCGATAGATAGACGAGTGTTTTTTATCATATAGAAGATAACATGAAAAACAGATGTGAGCAAATTGAAAAAAATATATATAAAATAGTAATAGAAAACATCGCCAACATATTATGTTGGTAGGGGATCATTTGTCTATTTAAATTTAGCGAAGAATGATCACCTACTATCTAATTAGCAATGATAGTAAATGATAATCTACTTATTTAATTTTTATTCTTATTTAAACACACGCACGCACATAGATATGATGGGCCCTCCCGTCGTTTCCGACGTATGAGCTTCGCAACAACAACTAAATTGCTCGGAAATCCACACAGATTATTTGTTTGCGAACTAACCACACTTTTTGGTACTACTGCTTATCTTTGTCGATGTAATTGTTGCCACAAGACAAAGCAGACAATAGACCTCAGGTTCTACATCAGAGCTTTTCCTTCTCCTAGATGCACGTCTTATGAAAACTCTCCCAGTGAATTATATATATAAATATTAGAAAAATATTACAATGTAATATTTTTCTATATAAATAAAAATATATTTTGCTCTTTTATTTAGCACTCTTAATAACTTCGTTTTAATTCACGAATTTTCCCTCTTGAATACCTTTCACTTGATATATATATATATATATATATATATATATATATATATATATATATATATATATATATATATATATATATATATATAAATGTAAATGTTGGTTCGTTCGGAATTAATTGTCTAAAAAACCACTGGACGGATGGCTTTCACGTTTTGGTATAATATGTTTACTATATCCATGTGTGTTTTTATATATTTATTGTTAATTATAACATTATGCTTAATTTTTCTATGATAAATAGGTGTTTTTCTTTGTACCGAGAGGCCATTTTTTTATTTAGGGACAATTATTTATTACCGCTTCCTGTCACGTGACCAGTGTTACAATTTAGCGGTTTTCCTGCTAGATCTGGAGATTTCGTTTGCAATCTAGCGGGGAATTCTAGAAAATCTGGAGATATTTGGCACCCACACACCCGCATTAGATTATTAAAAAATAAAGAAAACCCGAAAAGCGATTGAAAATACTTTAAAACATAAAATAAACTCATTCATGTAAGTAAATAAAAGTAGCATTTATTGCCTTTGGTAACAATTATTTATTGATTATTTGTTTTGTTTTTCACCTTTTTTTTCGACTAACCATCCTTAAATCTCACTATAAAATCGATTTTTCCAAGTACATTTTAGGTGGGGGGCATTCCAACCTCCGAAGGGGTTTGTATTACTGTACACATAGATTCGAAAAAGTTGTCAAAAAACAAATATATAACAAATAAATGTTATCAAAGGCAAGGTAAGTTACTTTTCTGCCAAACTGGATATATTTTTCGTGTTTTTATTCAGTGTAACATATTTATTCAGCTCGAAAAACATACAGTGTTTACCGATGTATTTGAAAATGGCGTCTCACACCCTCTTTAACACCGTAAGTTTGGAAAAAGGTGTTATAAATAAAAACCTATACAAAATACTATTAAAAACCCGCCGAATATATGCCAACCTATGTCACAGTAACATGTATTGAGCGAGTTTTTAACAGTATTTTATCCGGTTTTTTATTTATAACATCTTTTCCCAAACTTACCGTGTTAAAGAGAGAATCAGACTCCATCTTGAATGTTCCAATACATCGGTAAACACTGTATGGTTTTCGAGCTGAATAAACATGTTACATTGAATAAAAACACGAAAAATATATCCAGTTAGGTAGAAAAGTAACTTATCTTGCCTTTGATAACATTTATTTGTTATATATTTGTTTTTTGACAACTTTTTCGAATCTATGTGTACAGTAATAAAACCCCAACATTGCATCACTGAAAAAACACAACAGGCTTAATGTAAACAGAATGTGTTTACAATATCGGTAAATTTTCAATGGGTTTAAATTACATGATTATTGATAATGTAACCATGTGATTGAACTTTAATTTAAATTAACCACACGTAGTCGCAAAATGAATGCCGACGCTCAAAGTGTATACACATTTTGACTCCTCCCTTTACTTAAAAATTCACCAAAAATCAGGAAATTAACGAATTTTAATGAAAATTGCAGTATTTTTCAAATAATGATCGCAGAATATAATGAACTAATTATTTTTACTTAACTCTTAGTGAAAATCTTTTATTTTGTTTAAACAAAAAATACCTTTACTAAAGTTATGGTTTTCAGTAGTAAATAAAAAACGCAAAAATTTATTTTTGCTTTTTTTAAAGCATCGTAATTTGTAACAATAAAAAATAATTTTTACAGTAACATTACGAAAAAAGCCCCTAAAGTCCGTATTAATGTATTCGATATAACTCGAAGAAAAATGAATTATAGGATACTATTCAGGAAATTAAAGATTCAATTAGATTCCTATTTCAGTCACCTAAATTATTTAGGGTGAAATGAGTTTAGGAATTTATAGCCAAACCTAAATATTTTTTTGGTAAATATCCAGATTCGCTACTACAGAACACCGACCACTCTAATTTGTTTGCGCGCCCCAACATCACATCCGCCCCCCCCCGCTCGCGCCCCCAATGTACAAAGTAAAATCTTCGGAAAATGTTAAATGGTGTTCTAATTGGTAAATGTCGGTGCGTTACTTACGGAAAATTTGAAAATTCGATGTTCCAGGTAAAAAAAAACAAAAAAACAAAAAAACAGATGAATTACCCCCCCCCCCACTCCAACTTGGTGTGTTTTCCTTTTCTTATTTTATTTCTTTTTCAGCTAATTTTAAATTTTCCGCCCAAAAAGCGCTATAATGTATGTTTTAAAATTAGAAAATTCTATGTCCTGGAAAAAAAAAATCCCCTCCCCCCCAACGTAGTTTGCTTGGTGAAGCCATCGTTTATGCTACAGCGTGCATACGCGTAGCATAAACGGAAGCTGCAAAATGGTGGAAAGAAGTTCGTGGGTTCAGGGGTAAGTACCATGCAAGCGGTAAATTTGCCCCAAGTTTGACTATCAGATTCGTTGTCAGCGACCTCAATTACCTATAAAAAAAACAAATTAGAGTGGTCGGTGTTCTGTAGTAGTGTATCTGGATATTTAACTTTTTTTTTTCTTGCTTAAAAAAAATAGCATTAATACAGTAAGTTAGGTAAACTGACTTTTTCGTTTAAAAATGGAATTATTTATTAACTTTTTTTTTTTAAATTTTTTTAAAATAAATATTTTGTGTTTTATATACATAAAGTACAATTGTTGAATGTTACTGTTTTGATTATATTCGTTTGAGGGCGCAATTAAAAAATTAAGAAAGATTAAAACTGAGCAAAATTTATGTTTCCGTTCCATTTTTACAACAACTGTAAAACTGTGCATACTCAGCAAGTTTTATCGTAATTTATAAGCATATTGAAACACTAAATCATCATTTTATTTATTTTTTTGCATAATTAATGATGGAAGTATTTTTCTGTTTATTTTCTTAACATCTGTTTAAAAAAATAAATAATTTGTACATTTTCTTGAAAAAAAGAATCAAACTTTTCTCTACTTTCACATGTGTTCCATTTTAACAAACTGAGCCACAGCAACGCGTGGCCGGGTACAGCTAGTATATATATATATATATATTACAAAGGAATAACCACTTATCAAGGCCCAGATGCCACTTGAGGATAAGGGTTAAAGAGTGTACAGTGATCAAAAGGACAATATCATAGTAATCGTTAGAAGTGTAAATTTGGTAAAATTGGATTAATTAAAGGGAACGCCTCATAAAGAACTTATTCATGTTGGAGTTGAAAATGAATACATTGTAGTCAGCTGGAAAGCAGGTAAACGGAACAGAATTCCACAGGTGTGCATTTCTAAAAAAGAAGCTTTGTTCATGGAATCTACGTTTAGGTTTAGGCACAGATAAAGCATAAGGGAGATTTCAGCTAGACGAGTGTGAATGTTTGGCGAAGAGTTCATAGATTGGAGCTCAGACGAGCATCTGCTATGAAAATAACGCTAAAACAGAAACAGGATCGCAACGTTTCTTGTGAAAAAGAGGTTGCAGAGAAGAGAAAAAGACATCTCCCACTAGGCTACGAAGTCTATTTTGAACTTTGTCAAGGCAGGATTATGTGTTCCTAGCAGCTCCTGCCCAAATGTGGCAATAATACTCCATCCTTGGCTCTTATACAGGTAGAGAATTGCATCAGCGGGTAGATATCTACTGGATCGATAGAAGGATCCCACCAGTTTTCCAGCGACCTTGGCAACGGATTTGAAGTACATTTTCAATTTCAGATCAGGAGTAAAGTTCAAGCCCAGAAGCTTGTCAAAACATGGAGCCTCCCCAAGACGGGAGCCATTCATTTCAATTGATGCCATATGGGGATCAGAACGTTGATGATGTAAAGATAGAAGCTTGGTTTTAGATGCATCAAAAGTAACTAGCCACTTTTTCCCCGATTGTACCACATGCTCAAGATCAGAGGAGAGAGAATCAGAGACAACTTGATCGTTTATGGCCTTTGATGTGCTGCAATAGATTGTAGTGTCGTCAGCAAAAATGTCTACGAATGATCTAAAGATGTGATTTGGAAGATCATTGATGTAGATCAGGAAGAGAGTTGGACCCAGGATGGACCCCTGAGGGACTCTAGCATTAATACTGTGAGCTTCTGATTTCTGCTAATCATCCACCACACTTATGAACCTATCAAAGAGAAATGATTTAATAATTGAAAAGACATTTCCAGCTATACCATAGCTGGAGATCTTGTGAAGCAGACCTTTATGTCATACCCCATCATTTGGAAAGCTAAAAATCAACGCACATTTTTTTATGAACAATTTTATTTGTTTATTCAGATATACATCCTTGTCAATGAAACGTATTTTATACATGTGATTCTTAATTTTAAAAGATATGCACCGCTTCTAACGCAGGTAACATTATTATAATTCATTTTGCGCGGGGCTGATGACTATTTTTTGAAATCATACCGTTATAAGACCTGCGGACTGGCAGTTTAGCACGCGGATTCCACCATGCAGACAAGAAAAAAGAGAAAAAATAACAGACTTTTATTGACAATAATGTTTTACATCAAAATATCTGAATAAACAAATAAATTTGTTAATACAAAAAAAATGCGTTGTTTTCTAGCCTTCCAAATGTATTTTATATATGTAATTCTTAATTTCTCTCTCTCTCTCTTTCTCTCTCTCTCTCTCTCTCTTTATATATATATATATATATATATATATATATATATATATATATATATATATATAAATAAGGGGGTAATCACCAACAATGTGTATTTTTTAACATTATTTTATTATTCCGTGTCTTGGTTTTCCATTGTGAATTATGTTTAGATCATTGTAATAATGTTTTTAAATCATTGAAATCGTTTTTAGCGCGTTTCAGACGTTCTGTGAAGCGTCCTCTTCAGAAATTATTTTCAAAATATGTTGGAGATGTAAAAATACCATTTTCGTAGTTCATTTGAAATGTTTCCAAGAGGTGGAAACGTATAAGTGTCTACTATTCATTGGAATGTTCAATTTTTATTACTGTTTTATTGGGCTGTGGTCACTCCTGTGTTGTGTTTCTCTCTCTCACTCTCTCTTTCTGCTTGTGTTTTTTCTTTTCCTTTAGGGTAGGATGTGTGTGTGTGTGTGTGTTTTCTTTTATTGGTTTGAAGAATGTGTGTACTGTTTTATAGTATTATGAAGTTATTTGCTTCCCTAGGAAGGTGACTGTGATCCAAGGTCGTTACTAATATGTATGTGTGAGGAGGGGTTGACAACCAGCTCTTCTGAAATAAGGGTAGGGGTGCTTTCATTCTATTTTGATATTTATTTTTTGGATTCTTAGATTTTAGTATTGTGATTTTTCGTTTCAGTCTTAGACTGTTCGGGTATTCTTTATATTATGTTTTTTTTAGATAGAGGGGTGTATTTAAAAATATGTATAGAGGATTTTTTAATGTTTCTATTTATTTGTCTCCCCATATATATATATATATATATATATATATATATATATATATATATATATATATATATATGTGTGTGTGTGTGTGTGTGTGTGTGTGTGTGTGTGTGTGTGAGAGAGAGAGAGAGAGAGAGAGAGAGAGAGAGAGAGAGAGAGAGAGAGAGAGAGAGACGTTTATGTCTCCAATCTCCCATATTTTTAATTTTATTATCTTTTCCTTTAAAAATCTTTTAATTTCACAAATGATCTTATAGCAGATCTATTTTCATTCACGTTTAAAAATAAATAAAGAAATTAATGAGTGGTCATTTTACAATTTACATATTATTACACAAAGTGTGATTTAACCAACGTGATATCACAAAATACATATGAAAATATACCTTACTTCTGGGATTGGGGTGTGTTTGAGAAAAAAATCAGTTTGAACTGTTCTAATTAGTCGAAATTTGTAATAAACTGAACAAGTTACTCTATCAGCTATCCATGTATTTTTCTCACTCCTCTCGCTCTGTATTGATTCAACCACTCTCTAAGATTTCTTAATGTGTCTCTGAGCATTTGGCGAAAGAATGTCTCTCATTCTCAGCATTGTTACCAAATTTGCATACGTATGTCTGTAGACAACACAAACACATATGTAAATTAGATGGCAAAATAACAAGTATATTTATCTATATTATTTCTGTATCTGTAAATGGCTGGAACAACAAAATATAATTAGGAAGAAATTGTATTAACAGAAAATACAGAAGTAATGGGTTAACAGATGTTGTTTTCTCACTTCACTTCTCTTCTTACTTCTGATTAGTCATAATGACTATTCAAATATATCTGATATAAGTTGAAATTCTCGTCACCAGTGTTGCGACCTTAAAGGGCCAGAAGAAATAACTCGTATAGAAGGTAAATCACAAGAATTTGTATTAAGTAGAAATAATAGATAGACAGAGGCTGCTGCCTCTCTTCACTTTCCTTCTCATCTCTGCTGCCGGGTCATAAAACTCTATTCATAGAGTCAAATCCATACAGTGACAGAATAGGGAATCGCAATAACAATAAAACGAAACCCTAGAACAAACACCACCACATGAACTCAAGGGAGTTGAAACTGACAGAAATTTCATAAAGTGTTCCATCTCAAAAAATAAACATGCACTCACAGTGTGATGGCACAAGCTTGATGAGGGGTCAAGGAGGGATGAAATCCTGATAAGGAAAAATAACAACCAAAACCCTATTAAAAGGTGCAGAGAGTACTGGGACCTTGTAGAGAGGGTATTACTGCCCAAATCCTAGATAAGACCAATGTTCATTGCCAACGAGAAATCAATAGTAAACGGCTGTTGCAATAATGCAAAATTATCAAAAGAGGTTGAAATCTGGGAAGATTTGTTGTTGCTAAGACTCCAAGGAAAACCACCGATTACTATCAGTGATCAATCATTGGTAATGACTTGCGTGAGAACTCCTAGTGAGTAACAATAATAATATGAAAGTATTTTTAATTATGCAAAAATAGTGTTTTGACATATATGTCATAATTTGTGGATTTCCAAATAAAATCAAAGTAAAATAAATTTGTGTTAGTGATTGCGCCTCAACGGGTCACGATTATGTCTAGTACGGTTCTATGGAAATTAACCGAACTCGAAACATTACAAATGATAATATGCATTAAAACGTATTATTTCAAATGGCAAAATACAAACAGGTGCAGCTCAATTTTGAAGTCCCACCCAGTATTTATTTATGCGTGGTCATGACTAATTTGTAATTTTCTCAAATTGTTTTATAGGCAATTGGATCTGAATAAAATATTATAATTGAAATAAAGACCATACATGTTTTTACAAGGGAATCACGACTTATTAAGGTCCGAGGGCTAACGAGGATAAGGATTAAAGAGGTCACTAGACAAGAGTGTATTGATAGTTAGTAGTGGAAATTGGGTAGAATTTGATTATTTACGGAGATGGCTTAACAAGAACTTGTTTACATTTGACTTGATGACGACCATATTGTAGTCAGCTGGAAAGCAGACCAGCAGAACAGAGAGCTCTACAACTGAAGAAAGAAGCTTTGTTCATAGAACTTGCATTTAGATTTAGGCACAGATAAAGAGTATAGAAAATTGTTGATAGTGATTGTAGATAGCCAGGTGCTTTTTGTGAATGTTTGGCAAAAGGGTGGGCATAAATTGAAGCTCTGATGAGCACTTGCCATGAAAATAATGATAGAGCAGAGACAGGCTTGCAACGTTGCTTTTGTGAGAAAGAATTTGCACGGAGGAGAAAAGGGCATCAGCTACTAGGTTTCTAAGCCAGTGCTGCTCCATCCCATATGTGGCAACAGTACTCCATTTTAAGACGTACTTAGCTCTTGTACAGGTAGAGGATTGCGTCGGGAGTGAGATACCTTCTGGAACGTTAAATGACACAACCATTTGTCCAGGAATCTTGGCAACAGATGTGATGTAAGTCTTCAATTTCAAGTCAGGAGTGAATGTGAGTGTCAAAAGCTTGTTGAAGCAGGGTGCATCTTTGAGATCAGAACCATTCATATCAATTGGGGCTGAGTGGGGATCAGAGCGTTGGTGGTGAAAAGATAGAAGCTTAATTTAGGATGCGTTAAAATTAACCAACTACCTTTTGTTCCATTGCACCACATGCTAAAGGTTGGAGGAGAGACACAGAATATGATTGACTTTTGAAGTAATGCCATAAATGGTAGTGTCGTCTGTGTATATGTCGACAAATGAATTTAGAATGTAACTTAGGAGCTCATTAGTGAAGATCAGGAAGAGAGTTGGGCCCAGGATGGATCCTTGAGACACGCCAGCATCAATATTTTGAGCTTCAGACTTCTGCTCATCGACAACTACTTGTATTAACCAATCAGAGAAAAAAGGACTCGGTAGTTGAGAAGAAATTTGCCGATATTCTATAGCTAGCAATCGTGTGGAGTAGATCTTTTATGCCAAACCCTATCAAATGCCTCTGGTATGTCAAAAACTATTGCCTTAAAGAGGAAACCTTGATCGATAGATTCACTGATTTTATGTAAAATTACAGTCAGTATATCAGCTGTAGGACAGAAACTATATTTCTTGTTAATGAATAGGTTGTTTTTGTGGAGGTGGTTTATGATTTCTCTATTTAACGCGGATTACAACAACTTACTCATAACACCCAGAAGACTAATTTATCTGTACTGAGTTGCAGAAAACCGATCTTCAGTATTTTTAAACTGGACAAACTTATGAGGTCTTCCAAGATTTTGGAGAAGCATTTCTGCTTTAGATATTGATCGAGCAACTTTGTAAGAATGCCTCCCGTTTGAATAAAATAATACATTGTAGATCGGATCGCTCATGAAAAAATATCAAATCACATGTCAAACTTCATATATGGAAATAATAAATTAAAAAAGAAAGGTTGTACTTACTCTTTACTCTTGGGTGCAAGGAAAGTCCCTTTAGTTTTAATTCTATATGTTTTTGCATTTTACATTTGTAAAACTCATACAGATAAAGAAATAAAGTTTTAGTTTGAAAGGAGAAAACTTGCTGTATATTATTCAATACGAATATGAGTTATTCATTTAAATCTTAATTTTATGCTTTTGTACATCTGACATTTTACATTGTTTAAAATCATGCAAAAAATAAAATAAAATTTTAGTTTTAAGATTATAAAGTGACACTTGCATTAACTTCCGGTAGCCTCGTAATTATCACTTTCCCCTTTTTTGTCCTTTAGACCTCGTATTCCACGAGCGATTAATCTGACAAAGGGAGAAGAATTGTTGTTTTCTAAGTCGGAATCTATCCATCTAACACGTATCGTTGCTTATTTTACGGTTTTTTTTATCTTGAAGTAGCAGTTTCATCAAGTGGTTTTATGCTTTATTTGAAAAAAAAAAAAACCCCACAAAAACAAAAGAACAACGTAACCAACGAACGCTAACCTGATATTTTTAAAATAGTAATAAAAACAGAAGATAAAAAAGAACACGATACGAGTCCAAGCGAAATGAAAATGCCAGATATCCTATAAACTGTTCACTCTCCAACCCAAGGACACTCCCTCAACACACAAAGACATGCACACGTGCACGTTATGACACCGACATCGAGTGACACCACACAAAACTGCTGTCAAGGGTTAAGAAGGATTGAAAGATCGGGGAAGGAGAGCACAAATCAAATATCCAATGAAAACTTGTGAGGAGTATCCGAAACTTGAGGAGTTTTATTACCACTAAAATCTCAGAGAAGACCAACATTGCTAGTGAAATCCATGATAACACAACATGATTTGCAATGGTTATCAAAAGTGGTAGAAAGCATTTCTGAATTTTTGAGATGAGGATTGGTTATTATTTGTATTCTTCAGACTACTGTTCTCATCTTCAGTGTGATTTTCACAACGTTTCAATTTATTCTTCAGGTGAATCTTGTCGAACTTGGGAATTTGGACGGAAATTCGAACAGAACCCTTTATTTACTTCATGGCAGTAGCATGCTCTTCTTTCGTCAGCCATGACTGGATAGAGGTCCTAAGTAATTCACAATCGTATTTTTTTGGGGTCGTTCATTTGAGAGTTGAACTTTTAAGAGAATATCACTTTTACAACTGATTTTTTTCAAGTATTCTAACCCCACTGGGCCACGGGCCATTATGATGGAATGAGAACATGCTACCTCCGTGAAGTAAATAAAGGGTTCCGCTCGAAATTCTATCCAAATTCCCGAGTTCGACAGGATACACCTGAAAAAGGTGGGAGGTTACATCGACCCAAATGTTGTGAAAATGATACTCGAGATGAGAACAATAGAAGAATCCAAATAATAAGAGGTAGAGAGTGCTGGAAATTGAGGAGGCTTGTTGTCACTCAGAATCGAAGGGATATCACTTGTTATTGCCAGTGAGCAATCACTGATAATGACGTGTGTTCAAACTCCTAGCAACTAAATTATTATTATTACTAATAGTAATAAATAGATTATGAAGATTTTTTTCTGTGTGATAAAAGCGTTGTTTTGCATTTTAAATTGAAAACATTCTTTAAGAAACCAATTCAACGCAGATTAAAAAAATAAATAAACAAACATTCATTAACTTAATTAACTTGGCATATTCCGATGTTTTACGTCAGCTTCTGGCCAAGCTCGAGCAGACATTTATGGAAATCCGGTAATACCCAGAAATGTAATGTGCTCAACTTCCCAGTTAGAATGCCCCTATAAATTTGGTCCCTTATCACAGTAATCCCTTACGTACCAGTGAAAATATGCCTTGTTTGAGACGAATAAAAAAAAAAAATAAAAATGAAGAAATTATCAATTTATCAGGTGCACTGCTATCACAGTCTAACTTTAAAAAATAATCTGAACAACTTAATTTTATATATTCAATAATAGAATAAGCTGATCTACCCGTTTCATGAATAATGGACATTTTTTTATGGAAATCGGTCCAGACAAGGCATGAAGCTACTTGATGTAAAGAGCTAAAAAAATTAAAAAAAATACTTCAAGGTCAAAAACCAGCCAACGGTAAGCGTTAAATGGAAGAGATTCTGATCTAGAAAACAGCAATTCTTCTCCCTTTATCAGAAACATCGCTCATGGAATGTGAAGACTAATGGACAAAGTATAGGAAGCGATAGTTACGAAACTGCCGGAAGTAAATCCCAGGACTACTTTCTAATCTCCTTACTTACTCTCTGCTTGGTTTCCTTATTCATGGATTTCTTCTGTTTTCATCATTGTCGTTCATTGTATGGTCCAGTCTTCCCTTTTATTCCAATTTCACCTAATCTTTTTTTTCCTGAATTTATCGGGACTATTCCTAGAGCCCATACAATTATTGGTATCATAGAGACTAACGAATATAAAACCAAGATCTACTTTCTACTTTCCTAAAGATTATAAATATAGTTACATCTAAACATTGATGTTACGATTCGTGGCAGTTATGGCCACAGAATTATGACGTGCACTTCTGTAACATACTTTTGCTAATACACTTTTATTTTTCAACTATACCACTATCTTTGTCTTGATTATTACCGGCCTGCAAGACTACAACATATAATTATCCACACAGTTATTTCGCCATATCAAATGTATTTACTTTTTGAGGAGCGAGGATGGAGTATTTCTTTCTGAAATCCTTCTAATTAGCAACGTATATTACACATTTTTATTTTATCCAATAAAAGAAAATCATGTGTTTTTATCTTCTATAATCTTTGTGTGTAGTAATTTCCCTCACTCTCTATCTGTGCCTAAAACTAAACAAATATTCCATGAGCAGAGTTTATTTCCTAAAAAAAAATATATGTCTGCAGAATACAATATCGTAGGTCTGCTTCTCGGTAAACTATAACGTTGTTGTTTTTCAAGTCTAATGTAAGCAAGTTCCTGTTGAGCCGTCCTCTTATGTAATTATACCTTAGCCAAGTTTCACCATCATTGATCATCACAGTATTGTCTCATCTTCTACCCAGCACTCATTAACATTTATTCTAAACTTGCCTCTGAGCTTTCATTAGTGGTGACCTCTAAGTAAAAAAAAAAAAGAAAAAAGTTACATAATAGCTCCGATAAGATTTGAACTCGACATAACCGATTCTACACTCAGCAACAATGTCTATTAGGTCAATCATGTATCCGCTAATAGCTTTTGAAATATTTCCATTGTTCCTATTTACAATGCCTCCCCACAGGACAGAGTTAGACACCAGGGTCGTTTTTTAACGTGGAGAAAAGGAACAAAAATAAAAATTGTCTCAGTCGTGAAGGATTTATCCTCCACTGACAGAGAACAAGAAGTTGGAGTGCAGCATCTGAAGAACAGAAACTACACTTTGATCTTGTTCCGAAGGCCAAGAATATTTCCATTGTTATCTAAGTTTTTAAAATTAATATGGGGGTAACCTAGTGCAATTCCATGCCATACATTTTGCTTTGTTGAAGTCTGGTTCTGGGGTAAGACTTGATATTGATAAAACAAGATTACAGCCAGTAAGTATTCAGTAGTAAGAAATGGCAGGAGAGGCTACATATGTAGAAAGAAACCCTGTTTCATATTAAACACCTATTACTTCGTGTGCTAGAATCCTTTGGGAAATCCTATACACCAGGGATATGGAATTTCCCTAAGCACATGTTCATCTGACAAAACATAAAGTCAACATCAGGGAATTTCTAGACTCTTTTTAACTTTTTCTTTTAAAGTTTTTGTCCATAACTCACAGTAAATAATTAACTTAGAACAATAGAGAGGACATAAATACAAGCATAAGGATGACTGAAAAGTGCAATTGTTGTGCTTATTTTAGGATGGCTCTGGATTCTGTCGCTGGATCGATTGATGTTCACTGTAGACAGCAGAGGCAGCTCCATTACTTTGAGAGAATGTCATCAATAAACCTATCGCCTTCTTGAGAAGAGTTCTCTAAAGTACTGAATTACTTAATTTACTGAATAGATTTTCAACTGAGAAGGTATGGAATTGCCCCAGGTATGGAATTGCCCCAGGTAGAGAATTGCCCCAGGTATGGAATTATATCAGGTATGGAATTTCCCCAGGTAGAGAATTGCCCCAGGTATGGAATTATATCAGGTATGGAATTGCCCCAGGTATAGAATTGCCCCAGGTATGGAATTGCCTCAGGTATAGAACTGCACCAGGTATAAAATTGCCCCAGGTATGGAATTGCCCCAGGTATGGATTTCCCCCAGGTATGGAATGGCCGCAGGAATGGAATTGTATCAGGTATGGAATTGCCCCAGGTTACCCTACACTTTTCTGTTTTGCTGTATGTGTATTTTTTCCCGTGGATTTTCATCCTGCTAAGAATTCAGAAAATCCCATTGTTAACTCTACTCTTGCAACATTTCATATGTTCTATTATGTGACCTGTCACAGGCTAGGATCAGTGTGTAGTATCTGTTCTGATACTATATTCAAATTAATTCGCCTTTAGTTAATAGAAGGGGAAACCCTTCTATACTAAGGCAATTTTATTTTTGCCTTCTCCCAGAGTGCCTCTTTTTGGGGAGCTGGTTTTCCTCACATTAAAAACCATATTGTGTCACATGTTGCTTTCGTGGGGAAACAAATAAATACCTACCTTTCTTTATCATTCAAGTTTCATTTATTTGCTTAACTCGTTCAGCAAAATGATTAAACTGTCATTTATTTGCTGCAAATTTTCAGCAAAGCTAATCTTTTATTCATTTTTATGGAAATCGCCCCCAGACAAAGCATGAAGCCACTTGATGCAAAAAGCTATGTATGAAAAAATACTAAGTCAAAAACTAGCCAATGATAAGTACAATATGGATACATTCCAATCCAGAAAACAGCTAGTCTTCCCCCCTTTATCTGAAACATCGCTTATGGAATGTGAGGACTAAAGAACAAAATAAAGGAACCGAGAGTTACAAGGCTGCCGAAAGTAAAACCCAAGGGCCATTTTCTACTCTCTATATAAGTCAGCAAAGAGTTTAAATAATTCAATAATGATTTAGAAAAAAGCTCACAGATTCCTTAATTTGCTGCACTTATTTAGAAAATCTATTGAACTTTTATTCCTTTGCTGGATTTATTCAGTAAATAGATTAAGTATTCATTTATTTTCTGAAATCATTCATTTTATTCGTTTGCTTAAATCATTCAGTAAAATGATAAAACTTATTTATTTGTTGAGATTTTTCATCAATAACATTAAACTTTTTATTCATTTACTGAAATCACTCATTGGATAATCATTTATTTGTTAAAGGTACTTCCCATAAATATTAAACTTTTATTCATTTGTTGAAATAATTCATCAAAATTAAATAAATCTTTTATTTGCTTAAATAATTCAGCAGAAATATTAAACAATCATTTATTTGTTGAAATAACTCAGCAAAGAAATGAAGCACTCATTTCCTTATTGGAATAAGTCAGTGAAGAGAAAAACAATCCTTTAATTGCTTAAACAATTCAGCAAAAACATTAAACAATCATTTAATTGCTGACATAATTCAGCAAAGAGATTAAACAATTATTTATTTGCTGAAATAATTTAGCAAAGGTATTAAACTTTTATTCTTTGCTGAAATCATTTAGCAAAATGCTTAAACTTCGTTCGGCAAATAAATCACACATATAACTCAGAATATGGATTAAGACTTTTTTTACTTGGGAATCACCACTTATCAAGCCTCGAAGGCCACTCGAGGATAATGGTTAATGAATGTAAGGTGATAGTGTAGTAATCGTTAATGGTATAAATTGGGTAGAATTTGATTATTTATGGGGATAGCTCAACAAGAAGTTGTTTGCATTAGATTAGAAGGCTACCAAGTTGTATTCAGCCGGGAAGCAAGCTGGCGAAACAGTGTTCCACAGGCGGACAGTTCTGGGAAAGAAACTTTGTCCATGGAATCTGCATTTAAGTTTAGGCACAGAAAAAAAAATTCAACCTGTTGACCATAAAATTGAATGTTTCATTAATGAATACACATGGTGTGTTCTATTGCAATTTTTTTTTTTTTTTTTTTGTTAAAACAATGGCAAAAGAGAAAGATTATTATGTACAAATAGTTCAATTTTCTGCACAATTCAAATTATTGACATTTGTTAAATTCAATATATTTAATGAAGGAAACTAAATAATATCTTCAAAGATACTGTTATTTGAATAGAATTGTTTTGCCTTTGAAAATAGCAATCACACTCAATAGATCTTGTTTGCCCAACCCTGAATTACATTCTGAAAAGCGTCACGTGAGAAGGAACAGGTCGTGACTACTAAGTCAAATAACAACATGGAATTTAAGGTGCCTGTAAAGGTAGACGAAGCACTCATGCATGACCATACCGTGACGTCAAAACCAGAAGGAGTGTTCTTATTTAAGTTGCTCACATTTTCTTCAGAAAAAAAGCACCTCTGTGTATATATAGTTTGGAGTGGGGTGTACCATACATATGTTCAGTACGACTTCAGGGAAAAAGAATTAAGTAATAATACACAACTTTCGTTTTGTATATTAATTATATGCATTTTTTAGTACATTCATAAAACACACATACACACACATACATATACATATATATTTCCTGAAAAAACGTGAATAGCAAAGTAAAGATAGTTTAACTTCACAAGTAAACTATACTTGCTCAGTTAGGGTGTCGATTATTTCCGGCACTCGGATTTTAAGACAACTTAAATATACTTTTTAAAGCCGACAATGTTCTGAAAACTTTTATACAGGGAATAATTAACGATTATGGCAGATAATGACGTAAGTACAGAAATCCTATTTTTTTAAATTTGCTTGGAAAATTTGTTTATAATTTTGAGGTCAGTGATTTTTTTTTCATGATTTCTCGGGTTTTGCAGATTCATTATAAAAACGTGTAAACACGGACAAAAAAAAATGTCCAATTGTCACATGAAAATTTTGATTACAAAAAACACACGACATTCTTCCTGTACTAACAAAAAATGTTTAAATATTAGCCCCCCCCCAAAAAAAAAACAAAGACAAAATAAGATTCTACATTTTTAAGCGATTATGTGTGAACATCCTGAAAACTTAGTGGAAGGAAGTAAAAAAAAATAAAACATAACAAAAAAAAACAAAAAACAAACAATTATTTCAGAATTTAAAAAGAGGGGCCAGTTTCTTATATAAATCTAATGTAAAATGATCCCCTACTTTCAAGACATTGTAACTTTTAAGAGCAGTTAAATAATTTTTTTATCACTAACTTCAAGTCCTACTGGTAAAGTGGTACAACCGCACATAATCACTTAAACAAATTGAATCAACAACAAAAAACGAATCTGTTTATTAAAAAATCCATTTCGTGTACTATTTATATTACTGTCCTCATCTGGATTGTTTTCTTTTTTTTCACATTTCGGTCGATGTAACCTCCGACCTTCTTCAGGTGTATCTTATCAAACTCAGGAATCTTTCTATCGAACTTTGGTACCTGCATAAAATTTTGAACGGAGCCCTTTATTTAATCCATGCGGGTGGCATGCTCTCATTCCATCAGCCATGGCCGGGTAGAAGTCCTAAGTAATTCGTAATTGTATTCTTAGTTTCGCCCTCACTGAGGATTGAACCTACAATCTCCAGAAGAATGTAACTTATAACTGAATTTTACCAAGTAATTTATCCATTATGCCACAGGTCCATAAATTACAAACATTAAAAAAGGACGTGAAAATTAAGATAGCCCTGATTTATGTAATATTTTAAATAACAAATATTAGACATCATTTTCAGTTTCTTTGGAGTATTTTAAAGAGATTTTATGGCATATTTTTTTTTCATTTTTCTCATCAGTTTGTTCAAGCTGGGGATGGAGCATCCTACCAGATGTCAGACATTCATCTGCTATCTCATATATTCCAACCGACAGCTCTTTTTCAGATTCTAACCGTTCCTTTAAATGCAATTGTTTGAATCTCTCTTGCACTTGGTTTAACGGGTATATTTTCCATGTAGTTTTTATGGGTATAGCTACTCATATGAAAATTTAAATATATTAAATTTTCATTGAAATTTATCCATAGTCATTAAATATAAATTAAGCAAGTTTCCATGAATTTAAATTTCTTCTCAATACCCCCTTAAGCTTAAGCCTTAAATATTAGACATTTTCTAAAAATAAAAATATTGGAACGGATTTTGATCAAAATTGGAATATGGATTCTAGATATAAGGTTTAGTATCGTTATATCTTGACTTTAATCTTTGTAAAGCGATGTAAAAATAGTGCAAAACTGCTCTGTTCATGGACGGGTATTTTTCTAGTTAATTATAAAAATATTTAAAATAGTTTACATCCAGAACGAATTACGCGTCTAAATAGGTTAGCGTGTAATTAATAGTGATCTGTCAAAATCGACATAGATTTTTCGCTTTAAATGACTAATGTAAAAAGGTTACAACTGAAAAGAGTAGTAAACGTCACCGAGCAGGCGAGGGTCGCTCTGGTGTTTAATTTACACCTGGGATCAAAAGGTCTATGGTTTATACAATGGATAGAACAGTCCATTTGGAGGGTGACTCCCCCACAACACTCACTTAGTTACCAACAAATTTCTCTAGAATTACTCCCTCCAACTCTCTTACACTGGTTGCTGATTCTAACAGTAGCAAATATTTTTTTTTTACTTTTCTGTTAGTATTTAGAGAAATAGTGTCGCTCTCTTTTAGCATCTAATTTACGGACATGTTTCTTTACACATTTATAAACACGAACGAACGAAGCGGCATTTACTCCACACAAGTTGAACTGACTTCTTCCGGATGAAGAAGTTTCTAAGGAAATGCAAATTCATAAGCGGTCTCCAGTCGTATGTATATCCCTGTCAAGGAAGATGACGATGTTAAGATTTTGCAATTCTTGCAGGGAGGTGTCGACGTTCTCCTACATACAGCACCTCGTATTCCCAAATGATCATCTAATCGGCACTGACCAAGCTCAACGTTGCTTAACTTCGGTGATCTAATGAGAACCGGTTTGTACACATACTTATGTCGTATATAAACTAGAAACATGTATGTAAATTAAATGGTAAAATGATAAGTCTGATTGCTTCTATAAAAGAATAATAATAAATAAATAATACATAATAAAAAATAATAAATCATAATATATAATAATATGTAAATGATAATAATAGTAACTACTACTACTACTACTACTACTACTACTACTACTACTACTACTACTAATAATAATAATAAGGAGATATAATTCCTGAATGGAGCACACGTGGAAGAACAGTGCTCTACCAGACGGATATTTCACAGAACACTTCGGTTGATAACTATCGGCCCATCATCTACCTTCTACTGATGTGGAAACTGCTGAGCGGTACTTTGGCAGTTGAGATTTACCAATATCTGAAACAGCAAGAGATCTTACAGGAGGAACAAAAAGGGATGTAGATTAAATAGTAGACGGATCAAAGATCAATTGCTAATTGATAGGACAATACTTCGGGATTGTAAGAGAAGATCCATAAATCTATGCATGTTATGAATAGATTCCTGCAAAGCATATGATCTGGTTCCACATTGCTGAAATAAGAAATATATGGAAATATTTGGAATAGCAGCGAATGTGCAAGATTTCTTGGAAAGAAGCATGAAACAATGGAAAATGTTATTAAAATCAAATGGAAAAGATTTTTGGGGAAATTCATGTAAAGAGATTTTCTTTAGGGGTACAGTTTGTCACCATTGTTGCTTGTATGGTACTCTTGTCGTTTATATTATGAAAGGTAAAAATGCGTATTATGAGTGGAAAAAGGAGTACCGGGTAAACCATTTATTATTTATGGATGGCTTAAAGTTGTATGCAAATAACAAATACCAGCTAAATATGCTTGTAAGAACTGTTCAAATGTTCAATGATAACATAGGCATGACATTTTGCTTGAATAAGTGCGGTGTCTTTAAACTGAAAAGGGAAAAATTGTTGAAAGTAAAGAAACAAAACTTTTGAATGGGGAAATGATAAAAGAGGTTGGAATAGAAGGATACACCTACTTAGGAATTATGGAATTAGATAAAACAAAAGAAGCTGAAAGGAAGGAAATAATAAGAAGTAACAAAAGAAGACTACAGTTGGTTCTTAGGACAAAATTGAATGGGAGAAACAATATATCCGCAGTAAGCAGATGGGCAGCAGCTATATTTCGATATCGGGCGGGTATTATTCAATGGAAAGGAAATGAGCTGAAAGATATGGACAGGAAAACAAGGAAAACTATGACAATGAATGGGGCTCTTCACCCAAAGAATGATGTCGATAGGTTATATGTGAAAAGAAAAAAAGAGGGAGGACGAGGACTAATAGGTGTAGAACAATGTGTAAAAGAAGAAGAAAATGGTCTGAAATTTTTACATTTCCAACTGCAAGGAAAATTTGCAAAATTGCAAGAGAGCGAACTGGCAAGAAGCAAGGAATTTAAAGCAATAAATGAACAAAAAGACATGGATTGAGAAGAAAATGCATGGTCAGCTCAGCTGAAATCTATGAGAGGTAGTAGGCAGGGAAAACCTGGCGATGGTTATCAAAATGTGACTTGGAGGTTGGGGTAGAAGTTCTAATATGTACTGCGCAGGAGCAAATTATGTGAAGTGTCACATTGATAAAACGCCTGAAAGTCTCCTATGTCGACTGTGTGAACAGAAAGGTGAAAATATACAACACCTCGTCAGTAGTTGTGATTTTAGCTTAAAAGAAATATAAGACACGGCATGACAATAGTGTGAGAAAGACCCATAGGGATATATCGAAGAAAAGAGGGTTGGACTGCAGTGTAAATGTCATGAGAATGCTACAAAAGGGTTGTGGAGAGTGATAATGTGAAATTATTGTGGAATATGAAAATCCAATGTGAATAATGTGATTGAAACAAGGAGACCAAATTTAGTCTTGTTTGAAAATAAAATGAACACAATATCAAAATAAGATGAACACAATATCAAAACAAAATGAACACAAGGCAATAATCATTGATATAGCTGTGCCAGCTGATGTCAGTGTGGAGGAAAAAGAAAAGGAGAAAGTCGAAAAGTGCCAATACTTGAAAAAGGAGATAAAAAAGATTATGGAAGTTGAAGATGGTAGAAGTTGTACCTGTTATGATGGGATTTCTGGGGAGTGTATCAAAAGGATTTAACAAGTGGATTGAGAAAATTGGGATCCATTGCAATGTTGGAGTATTTCAAGACTGTCTTGCTGGAAACTGCCAGAATCTTGCAGAAAGTGCTGGAAGATTAAGAAAACATGATGCTGATAGGCTGTTTTCATCTGTTATGATCCGCCTATCAGTATACAATTGGTGATACCAACAGCCGAGAAGGGTCAAGGAGGATGGAAAGACCGAGGAGAGAGTGCTGACAAGACCTCCGCTCGACAAGCGCAAAGAAAACTGGGACCTTGGGGAGGCTTAGTGCCACTCAAATTCCAGTATAAACCAATGGCCACTGCCAGCGAGAAATCAATGATAAATGGCTGTTGCGATGACGCAAATTTATTTGCAAATGCTATCGAAGGAGGTGGAGAGAAATGGACGTCTGGGGAGACTTGTTGTCACTCAGCTTCCAGAGAACACCACAGGTTTCCAATCAGATCGGTTGTTTACTTGTGTGAAAGCTCCATGTGAGCCAATAATAATAATAATAATAATAATGATAATAATAATAATAGAAATCAAAAGACATTATTTTTGGTTCTCTAAATAAGGTCACAATTTCTGAATTTTCAAATTAAATCAAAACAGAATACATATTGGTAATAGTTGTGACGTGACGGATCAGGTGTACGCATAGGACGAGGTGTTGTATTATGTTTATATACTAGTAGAGCCCATGGAAATTCCACGGTGTATTACTCACCGTCTTCTCTTTATTTTGGCACTTGCCGTCTAAATCCTTTTTAAAATGTACGTTTTGAACCTTTATTTTATTTATAATAAAATATTTAACTGTTTCAAGTAATCTCTTTCTTACCGTAAAAATAATTGTTGATTGCATATAAAAGTAATAAATGCCAATTTTAAATTGATAGTGATAACAGAATTCGATTTATGACTTTTTATTAAAGTTTAATACGGCATAATCACGTTGACACACCGAAGTTAAACAACAGTACTAAATGGGTGACCATTTGGGACTTCCAGGTGCTGTTTGTCTTCTTCACTTGTCTTGGCATTGTTTCCAGTCGTCCCAGACTGCTCCTTACCACTGGACTGAAACGGTGCCAATTCCGGAGAGGTGTGGTTGGTGATTGCACAACCCTTGCCTCACAAGCTGCCCCTTTGTCTTTCGAGACTGAATGGAGGCATCATATTCGAGTTCAGAACAATTAATTTTAAAATAGGCAAAATTTTAATTTTTTATCATTTATTTCTTGGTAATCGCATTTTCCAAAGACGTATAAAAAGAAAATAACACGTTCAGAAGGACGATACAAACAGATTATAATCATACAGGAGTTTTTACCCAAACTACTATTAATAATACCATGATATTAATGGATAGTAATACCATGATATTAAAAGATAATAATACCATGATATTAAAAGATAATAATACGATGATATTAAAAAATAATAATAACATGATATTAAAAGATAATAATACTATGATATTAAAAGATAATAATACTATGATATTAAAAGATAAAAATACCATGATATTAAAAGATAATAATACTATGATATTAAAAGATAATAATAATATGATATTAAAAGATAACAATACAATGATATTAAAAGATAATAATACTATGATATTAAAAGATAATAATAGTATGATATTAAAAGATAAAAATACCATGATATTAAAAGATAATAATACTATGATATTAAAAGATAATAATAATATGATATTAAAAGATAAAAATACCATGATATTAAAAGATAATAATACTATGATATTAAAAGATAATAATAGTATGATATTAAAAGATAATGATACTATGATATTAAAAGATAATAATACCATGAGGGCAGAGCAGTAGCTCTAGATATATCTAAGGCTTTTGACAGGGTATGGCATGAGGGTCTCCTCAGTAAAATCAGATCATACGGTATCACTGGTAGAATACTTAACATAATTAAATCCTTCTTAGATAAGAGAAAAATCCAGGTTGTCCTCGACGGTCGTACATCTAAACAATATGATATAAATGCGGGGGTGCCCCAGGGTTCTATCCTTGGATCTCTATTGTTCCTGATATTCATAAATGACCTCCCCGACAACATTGCCTCTGAGATGGGTATATATGCTGATGACACTACACTCTATGGCAGACACGACAGGAAGACGAATGAACACATTTCTAAAGAAATGGCAGAAACACTAGAGGAAGACCTCCAATCTGTAGTGGAATGGGGACAAAAGTGGTTGGTCGCGTTCAATGCTGCCAAGACTAAACTAGTTTCATTCAATAATTACAAGAAACCCTCTCTACCACCCATAGCAATGGCCAAAGACTCTTCATCTGAGAGTCCATCTTTCAAACTCCTTGGCCTAACGTTCACAGGAAACATGAGTTGAAACAATTACATTGTAGGCATTGCCAGGGCCGCTGCAAGAAAGGTGGGCTCTCTCTCTACCGTGCTAGAAAACTACTGACACCCGAAAGTATCCTGTACCTCTATAAGGCCACCATTCGCCCATGTATGGAGTATTGCTGCCACATCTGGGCTGGTGCATCTGCTACTAGTCTCTTTCTCCTTGACAAGGTTCAAAAGAGAGTCGCAAACCTGATAGGCCCTGAACTGGCATCTAAGCTTCAGCCTCTGTCCCATCGACGAAATGTTGCATCCCTCTGCCTTTTCTACAAGTATTTTAGTGGTGAATGCTCTGACGAACTGCAATCACTTGTGCCCCCACGACGTGAGCACCCTCGACAAACCCGACAGGCTACTAAATCCCACCCCCACACTGTAGAGATTCCTAGATGTAAAAGATCTTTTTACTCCAATAGTTTCTTCCCCAGAACCGCTAGACTCTGGAATTCCATTCCAGGTCCCTGCTTCCCCAACAGTACTGACGTGCAGAAGTTCAAGTGTAACCTGAACCGACACCTTGCTGCCCAAATCCCTACATAGTACCCCAGTAGTTGTTGCTCCTTATAGTAGCCCCCTACACCAAAGTGGCAATTTGCCTTGTTTGGGGTGAAAATTTAATAAAAAAACCCCCCCAAAAAACCATGATATTAAAAGATAATGATACTATGATATTAATAGATAATAATACCATGATATTAAAAGATAATAATACCATGACATTAAAAGATAATAATACTATGATATTAAAAGATAAAAATACTATGATATTAAAAGATAATTATACCATGATATTAAAAGATAATAATACCATGATATTAAAAGATAATAATAGTATGATATTAAAAAATAATAATACTATGATATTAAAAGATAATAATACTATGATATTAAAAGATAAAAATACCATGATATTAACAGATAATAATACCATGATATTAAAAGATAATAATACCATGATATTAAAAGATAATAATACTATGATATTAAAAGATAATGATAGTATGATATTAAAAGATACTATGATATTAAAGTATGATATTAAAAGATACTATGATATTAAAAGATAATAATACCATGATATTAAAAGATAATAATACTATGATATTAAAAGATAATGATACTATGATATTAAAAGATAATAATACCATGATATTAAAAGATAATAGTACCATGACATTAAAAGATAATAATACTATGATATTAAAAGATAATAATACTATGATATTAAAAGATAATAATACTATGATATTAAAAGATAATAATACTATGATTTAAAAGATAATAATACCATGATATTAAAAGATAATAATACCATGATATTAAAAGATAATGATACTATGATATTAAAAGATAATGATACTATGATATTAAAAGATAATAATACCATGATATTAAAAGATAATAATACTATGATATTAAAAGATAATGATACTATGATATTAAAAGATAATAATACTATGATATTAAAAGATAATAATACTATGATATTAAAAGATAATGATACTATGATATTAAAAGATAATAATACCATGATATTAAAAGATAATACTACTATGATATTAAAAGATAATAATACTATGATATTAAGAGATAATAATACTATGATATTAACATATAATAATATCATGATATTAAAAGATAATAATACCATGATATTAAAAGATAAATGGATAAGTGTTTAAACGCTTTTTATGTTTTTGTTCCGAGGTTTTACATCTTGTCAACAATCTTTGGTATGTCAGGTTAAAATTCCGTGCAGTTCCGAATTTTATCAGAGACGACAAGTGATGATCAGTCAAGCTGGTTCTCTGAAAAGTTTTGACATGAATTATTTTAAATTCGTTTTCAGTTTTTATAATGTAATTGTCTGTAACTTCTTTGCTAATAAAGGGAGTGATAACTCGAAAAACGTTGCGTCCGTGATGTTTTAAAATTTTGATTCGTGCATTCAATGGCAAAAAAAAACCAAGTAAAACTTTACTAAAGCAAGTAAATATAAGTAATTCTCACTGCTTTTCAAACACAACTCCTATTATGATATTTTCTTTTCACTACTTTTCAAAATTACTGTCTCTGTAAACCGTAAATAGCCGCATACAGCTTGTAGGCTGCATGTTTGACATGTGTGTATATTTTAAAATTGAAGTGAATGTCTTGGAGTGCAGAAAGCATATTTCGTTTTTGTTTTGTTCGTTTACCATTTGTAAACTTTAAATTTTGTGACCCTAGAATTTTGTGTCCGGATGAGAAAACGCCCATCTAAATATGATACTACGCCACTAACCTAACCGAATAGAGCAACCAAGCAAATAAAAAAGAAATATGAGCGATCACAACTAAACGATGGTAGATTGTAAAAAGATCTCGCTTCTTGCTTCAGGGCTTCAGAAATGTGAGTCTTTTACTGTGTGTGTATGTGTGAACGTGTGCATGTGCGAGCACGTTTATATCTATAATCACATACATAAACACACACATTACCTATTAGATACCATCTTCGAGTGGCTTTTGTTTCTTTGTACAAAAATTTGTCAGGAAAACCTGACAAGGATATTTCATCCTATAAGTAAATCCTGGCTAAATATTCAAAATAACATTGTCTCGACACGGTTATACACTGGATCATATGTGGAATGGAGAATTACCTCAAGTAACAGAGCTAAGATGGATACTCCACCAGACCAAATGAATTCTAATCCATAAAAATTCAGAAAAGACTTCAATAAAGACAAACTAAAACATAATTAAGTGATCTTCCCTGTTTTATTAACTGATCGTTGTAGAGATAGGTGAAGATCTTAATTGAACAATTGGATATCTATGTATCTCATACAGAAAGCAAGTCTTAGCCACAGCGATTTCTGAGAAGATACTGAAGTAAAATGTAAACAAGAACAAAAGAAAAATGGCATTTCTGTTCTGAATAATTTATGTAGAAAATAAGTTTGATGTTTCTGGATACGTTTTTTTTTTTAGATAAGGATGGGTTATTCATATTATATGGATTCTTCGAACTGCTGTTCTCATCTTGAGTGTTATTTTCACAACGTTTTCGTTCATATAACCTTTAAACTTCCTCAGGTGTATCTTGTCGAACTTGGGAATCTTTCTGTCAAACTTTCTGTCCAATGTGCAAATAATTTTGAACGGAATCATTTACTTAACCCACAAGGTATCATACTCTAGTTCCGTCAGCTATAACTGGATAGAAGTCCAAATACATCGTAATTGCAGTTTCGGTAACCCACACTGAGGATTGAATTTTCAACCTTTAGAAGAAGGACACTTTTTAACTAAATTTTTCAAAATACTCTTACTGCACCATGAGTCCCCTTTCCCTCCATAGATGGTCAGCCATATCCAACATTTAAACATTGTATACGTTTTATGGCTTTTCGATATTTTTCTAACCTTTTACTTGTAGTGTACAACATGTCTCACCTTCGTAGTTTTCCATATTTACATAGAATTTGATACACACAATTCTTAATCATAATTTTTTTCTGTAGGAGACTTGATTAACTCAAGATGTTTCCAGAAAGTTGAAACGTTCCTGAGTATTTTTCTGATATTATATGGATTACATATCCTTTGAAGTCTTTCCGACAAGCCCTTCATGTATGCTATATAAACTGTGATTTAAGGTTCCTAAAATTCGTACTAAAATTGTCTGCAAGTGGCCCAATGATTAGAGTACTTGTGGATGATCGAAAACACAATTGTGAAGTAATTAGGACCTCTATCCAGTCATGGCTGACGGAACGAGAACATGTTACCGTATGGATTAAATAAATTAAATAAAAGGATCCATTCGAAAGTTTGTGCAGATTCCTAAGTTTGACAGAAAGTTTGCGGAAGGTTAGAGGTTATATTGACCAAAACGTTATGAAAATGGCACCAAAGATGAGAACAGTAGAATCCGAAGATCCGAAGAATCTAAATAATATGGATTTCTGGATACGTTGTTATTTTCATGCTAAAAAAAAAAAACAATATTAAAAAAGGTGATAAATAAAAAGTTAAAATTTTAATCCAGGTTGCTGCGTTTGACGAGGCATACATGAAGATGATTTGAGGATACATCGGTCGAAACGTTGTTAGAATAACTTATGAGAAGAGTAGTCAGAATAATAGAAATAATAAAAATTATCAATCCTTATCTAAAAAAATTTAGATTTGGTCTTGTTAGTAAACAAGGAACACAAGGCAATAATCATTGAATTAGAAGTGCCAGCTGATGTGAATTTGGAGGAATAAGAAAAGGTTAAAAAGTTCTAAGACTTGAAAAAGGGAGATAAAAAGATTGTGGAAGTTGAAGAAAGTAGAAATTGTACCTGTTGTGTTGGAAGCCCTGGGGAGTGTAACAAAAAGATTTGACTGGTGGATTGAGAAAATTGGGATCCATTGCAATGTTGGCGTGCTTTAGAAGACTGCCTTGTTGGGAATTGCTGGAATATTGCAGAAAGTGCTGGAAGATTGAGAAAAGAAAATGCTGATAGCCTATGGTCATTTGTTATGATATGCCTATCAGAATAACATGGGCAATACCAACAGCCAGACACAAAATGTGACAACAGAAATAATAATAATAATAATAATAATAATAATAATAATAATAATAATAATAATAATTCAAACGCAAACCGGTAAAAGTACTAGAAAATGAAAATCACAAAATCCTTTGGGACTGTTAAGTTTTGAGACATTATGTTGAACAAAGATGGCAGCAGTAAATCAATTGGGCGAAGAATCAAATGAAGTTTTGATCTTGAGTGTTAAGTAATTCCTAGTAATAAAGATGGTGGCGAAGAATCAAATGCAGTTTCGTGACAGAGACGACGGCGAACTGTTTGAATCCAAAATTCAACATTTTTTTTTAGTAATTTTTTAAGCTTTTGATTGGTTGATTATTATAACGGCGGTTATAAAAACGATTATTGAAATCATTGGTGTCATACACTCATTATAGTCAAAAACATTTTAACAGAGACGTAGAGATACAAACAGATAAACTCATCTAAACAAGGAGACCGGATGTCATAACAGTCAATAAAAAGGAAAAACCTGTTAAATCGTAGACTTCGCCATCCCAGCAGACCACAGAGTGAAGATCAAGTAGATGTAAAAGCGAATCAAATACACGGAACTCATGAGAGAACTAAAAAGGATACGGAAGATGAAGAATGTCAAGATAACACCAATAATCATAGGAGCACTAGGAACAATCCTGAAAAAAAACAAAAACTTAAAAAAGAATGGGAGATATTAGAATCAGATGGAAGGCCGAGAAGATTCAACGAACGGCAATAATCAAAACAGCTGAAAGCTTAAGGAAAATCTTTGAGTGCGGAAACCAACCCATATAAACTACAAACAGTTGTAACAGAAATAAAACGAACAAAACAGAACACAACCACATAATACCAAGAGAATTTGCACTACAAAAATGTTATCTGACCTCCTCCCTCCACAAAAAATGGTGATGGCGACTTTGGTTAGGACCACAATAGTTATGAAGGGTCAAGGAGAATGGAAGGACCTAGAAAGAAATGCAGTAACCAATCCTCCACTGTAAAAGTGCAGAGAACACTGGGACTTTGGGGAGGCTTTTTGCCATCCACACATTAGGAATACTAATAGCTGTTACGAGTGGAAAGTCAATGGTAAGTGGCTGTTGTGATAACATCGTCATTTGCAATGGTTAATGAAGGAGGTGGAAAGCACTTGAAATCTGGGGAGACTTATTGTCAATCAGATTTCAGTGAACAATACAGATAAACATCATCAGTAAACACTCGCTGATGATGGCCTGTGTGAGAACTTTTAGTGAGTAATAATAATAATAATAATAATAATAATAATAATAATAATAATAATAATAATAATAATAATTAAACGTTACAGCGACAGAATTGAGCAATATCGACAGAACGACTGTTCAAGAATAACCAAAAACATCTTTTTAATCAACTAGAAAGAATTGAAAGAGAGGAAGACATTATACCTAATGCTGATAAATCTTGTGTATTCTGGAAAAGCATTTGGGAAAAGGAAGTAAAACATTAAGATAATGCAGAATGGATCAAAGATATTGAAGTGGGGGGGTATCTCGTAGAATAGAGTGAAAAATCAACATTGAGATGTTTAAGGTGAAAGTTAAAATGTGTTCATATTGGAAAGCGATTAGACCTGACGGAGTCCAGAGATAGTGGCTCAAAAATCTTCCAGCTCTTCGCCCACTTCTTATAACAATGCTGAATGGTTGTTTGATGACAGATAACTTCCCTGAATGACTGACAAAGGGAACTGCAGTCTTGATCATGAAAGATAATACAAATGGGGTCAAGTGATAAACTTTGGACTAATCACTTGCCTTTCAGTTATGTGGAAACTTTTCACTAGCATATTGTCTGAAAGTATTTATGGTCATTTGGACCAAAACAATTTGCTGCCTGAGGAGCAGAAAGATGCTAAAAAAGATCACGAGGCACCAAAGATCAGCTTCTGATCGATAAAATGATTCTAAGAAAGTATAAGGGAAGATCTACCAACCTTGTCATGGGCTGGGTATATTATAAAAAGGTATTTGATGTGGTGCTTATTTACGGATACTCAAATGTGTGGAAATTTCTTGGAATAACCCCCACTCCATCCTTCAACAATTCTCCAGGATGATAGTCTTTTTTCTTTGCCTTTTGTTATCATCTGGATATTCTGTTGATATTTTTTTTTTTACAGAATGTGAAACAGGATATAAATTGGGAAAAGAACTACCTACAGTCAACCATTTACTATTCATGTATGACCTTAAAGCTTTTGAAAGGAATGAGAACTAACTTGATACCCTAATGAATACGTTCAGATTATTTAGTAATGACAAAAGTATGGAATTTGGCATCACCAAATATGCTATTCTTGTGATGAAAAGAGGAAAGCTTAGCCACTCAGATGGCTTTGAACTTACAATAATAGATCTGATAAACAATGTTTACAGCAAGCATGTTAGCCTTGTCGGTTGCTGAGGAGACAATCTCGTGATTGTTGGTTAGTGGGGGAATTGTTGATTGCCCATTATTTACTACACTGTTGTAGATTTTCCAGAAGTCTCGAGTTCCTAGTTTTTGTGCTTCGATGCGCTTTTTAGTGGTTTCCGTAAATTCTCTCTTAGCTGTCGCTATTTCTTTCTTAACGTTATTTCTAGCTTCTATATACTTCAGTCTGTTTGAACTGGACTTATGTCGGTTAAACCTACGGTATGCATGCTGCTTTTGAGTAATGGCAGTTGCACAAGTCGACGTAAACCATTGGGGAGAGTGAGGCTTACTATAAAATTTCCGCATGGGAACATGCGCTTCGATTGCAGTTTTGAACCAGTCAGTGGTCTCGTTTGCACACTGTTCAGCAGGGAGAGAGAAAATATTTTTCCATGGAGCATCTCTAATTAGTTCCCTGATGGCTTCCCAGTCAGCCTTATTATAATATCTCGTTGTTGTGAGCACTGGCTCTTCAGTTTTGGGTCTAGAGTTTAGGGCGATTTCAACCATTATCACTGCATGATCAGCGTTCCCGAGTGGGCTGTGGGCCTTCGTTATGCAGTCATCGGGAACTGTGGTCAAAAACAGATCTAGAAGTGATGCGTGTTGTTCTTCCTGGTCAGGGAAACGGGTTGGAAACGTAACAATTTGTGATAGGGAGTGAGATATAGCGAAGCTATGGGTTGTGCTGCCCGCTGCATCTGTGTGAGTAGAGAATCCAAGCCAGTTTTTGTGGTGGACATTAAAGTCACCAAACACATGTATTTGTGCGCTAGTGTCGAGAGACAGTGCCGTGTCTATGCTGTCAGATACTTTGTTTATTATGGAGCAGTCCTGAGTCGAGGGAGAGCGGTAGAGAAAATAATAGTAGCTAATACTGTGTTGCACATTTAGTCTAAAGCACATAAAGGCTTGATCATCTGTTTCTAGGTTTGTTTCTCTAGTCAAGGGAAGGGTATTACGAATGTGCATAATAAAGTCTGTGCATATGTCTGTCAGAGTCCTTACGGCAGAGTGGGAGATATCCAGGCATGTTAAAGTGGTTAGAGGGAATGGAGGAGTGTAGGTTAGTCTCACTTAGTGCTAAGATATCCGGGGTATTTGTTAAGAGAAATGCTTCAACATCAGCTAAGTTAGTTCTAAGCCCACGGATATTTGTGAATGAGAGCCTCAAGGGAGGAGGCAAGTTGAATTTGTTTGTCCCTAATCCTGGTTTAAGCTTATTTTTAGGTTGTACTGTCGTCATTTTTTTTTTTAAGAGTTTCGGTAAGGGGGAGCTAAACAAGAGGTTATGCGGAGCTTCAGACATGCATCACAAGTAGACCATCAGCTGACCTATTCTCCAATTAGGATTGTGGCCTCAGGAAAGCCCACCGGGGATGAGTGCAGGGTCCCTTTCCATGCGCGTCATGGCACTGCAAACAACCTGATATTATTCAACTGTTGATGGAGCAGCCGCTCTAAGCGCTACCAAAGAGTTAGGGCTCCTGTACTACCAGTCGGGAACAGCAGCCAGGAACTGTCAATCCGGTACCCTCAACCCTTTAGAAGAAGGTCAACCCAATCTAATCGCTCAGGCATATCTTATACTCAAGCACTCCCAAATGTTCAGTTTTAGGGGTGGGGCATGCTGGGAATGGGGAAGAACGGCGTTCATTGCCCTAGCCAGGAAACAAGATCTACCGCTGGGTGTTTCTGTCGAATCACTGAGATAGTGTCTCTGCGCTTGACTAATAGGCAAAGAAGGAGTATGGAAGCCCGGCGATAGACAGATTTAGGGACATGCTATTTACTTGTTAATGGATAAAGGGGGTGGGTGAAGTTCATGCAGTGTAAGCGTCTATGTTTGTAAGAGGGCTTGTTAGGGAGGAGATAATGTGATTTTAGTCTTACCCTTTTTTTATTTTATTAATGTTAGCTTAGGTCTAGTATAGTGTTACAGTATGAGTAGGTATTAAGAATTGAGCTACGAGTTGTGCCCGAGCTATTTTAGATGATAGGAGGGTTAAGATGTAAGTGCAATATAGCATGGATAAGACAGCAAGTTTTGAGTCATGCGTAAACTCTACAACAAATGTCTTAATGAAGCTTGCTTTCCGGGCTGTTGGAAAACTGCTTCTGTTGTACCAGTATTCAAGAATTCTGGCGAAAGGACTGACCCATCAAATTATCGCCCCATTAGCCTCCTCCCACTTTTTGCAAAAATATTTGAGACCATAATTAACCATGCTCTGGTCCATCATCTTACAGATGCTAAACTACTGACTGACAAACAATATGGATTTAGACAAGCCCGTTCCACAGCAGACATCCTCACTGTGATCTCTGAACGTATATACCATTCACTGGACAAAGCGGGGGAAGGCAGAGCGGTAGCTCTAGATATATCTAAGGCTTTTGACAGGGTATGGCATGAGGGTCTCCTCAGTAAAATCAGATCATACGGTATCACTGGTAGAATACTTAACATAATTAAATCCTTCTTAGATAAGAGAAAAATCCAGGTAGTCCTCGACGGTCGCACATCTAAACAATATGATATAAATGCGGGAGTGCCCCAGGGTTCTATCCTTGGACCTCTATTGTTCCTGATATTCATAAATGACCTCCCCGACAACATTGCCTCTGAGATGGGTATATATGCTGATGACACTACACTCTATGGCAGACACGACAGGAAGACGAATGAACACATTTCTAAAGAAATGGCAGAAACACTAGAGGAAGACCTCCAATCTGTAGTGGAATGGGGACAAAAGTGGTTGGTCGCGTTCAATGCTGCCAAGACTAAACTAGTCTCATTCAATAATTACAAGAAACCCTCTCTACCACCAATAGCAATGGCCAACGACTCTTTATCTGAGAGTCCATCTTTCAAACTCCTTGGCCTAACGTTCACAGGAAACATGAGTTGGAACAATTACATTGAAGGCATTGCCAGGGCCGCTGCAAGAAAGCTAGGCTCTCTCTACCGTGCTAGAAAACTACTAACACCCGAAAGTATCCTGTACCTCTATAAGGCCACCATTCGCCCATGTATGGAGTATTGCTGCCACATCTGGGCTGGTGCATCTGCTACTAGTCTCTCGCTCCTTGACAAGGTTCAAAAGAGAGTCGCAAACCTGATAGGCCCTGAACTGGCATCTAAGCTTCAGCCTCTGTCCCATCGACGAAATGTTGCATCCCTCTGCCTTTTCTACAAGTATTTTAGTGGTGAATGCTCTGACGAACTGCAATCACTTGTGCCCCCACGACGCGAGCACCCTCGACAAACCCGACAGGCTACTAGATCCCACCCCCACACTGTAGAGGTCCCTAGATGTAAAAGATCTTTTTACTCCAATAGTTTCTTCCCCAGAACCGCAAGACTCTGGAATTCCATTCCAGGTCCCTGCTTCCCCAACAGTACTGACGTGCAGAAGTTTAAGTGTAACGTGAACCGACACCTTGCTGCCCAAATCCCTACATAGTGCCCCAGTAGTTGTTGCCCCTGATAGTAGCCCCCTACACCAAAGTGGCAATTTGCCTTGTTTGGGGTGAAAATGTAAAAAAAAAAAAAAAAAAAAAAAAAAAACGAGGTACACATGGCAGGTGCTCGTCTGAACTCCAATCTCTGGTCCCCCCCTCGCCAATCTTTCACGAAAAACACCCGTCTAGCTGAATCCATTGTTAAAAATTTCCCCCACTCTATATCTGTGCCTAAATCAAAACGCGGATTCCATGAACAAAGCTTCTTTCTTAGAACTGCACGCCTGTGGAACTCTGTTCCGTCTGCCTGCTTCCCTCCGGACTACAACTTGGATGTCTTCAAGTCCAATGTTAACAAATTCCTAATGAACCACCCCCTTAATTAAACACTTCATCAAATCTCCACACTAACGTAATGTACTTGCAATAACCCTTATCCCTGAGTGGCTTCCGGGCCTTGATAAGTGGTGATCACTGCGTAAAAAAACAAAAAACAAAAACGAGAGGCTACAAATATTTGAGAAGTCAATAAGATTAAGAACATAGGAATGAAAATCCAGGTCACAGCCGAGTACAACAGAAGATTAAGGATTATTCTTACATCCCACTTTCACAGTCAGGATGCAATATATGCCATTAATTCCAGAGCAGTAGCTATCATTCGATATACAGCTGGTAGGCTTTACTGGAATGTAGATGAATTAAAATGTTTGGACATAAAAACACGTAAAATGCTTACAATTTATATTTATACGGCTTTTGCTTACAATTTATATGGCTTTTGCTAAGAAAGGAGATGTATATCGATTGTATCTACCTAGAAAAGAACTTAGTGTTACTTAGTGTTACTTAATGTCAAAGATGTGGTAAATACAGAGGAAGGTAGTCTAAATATATTTTGGAAAGCAATAAAACTCTTCTTCCTAAAGTGAAAAGGGAAAAGATACTAAGACCTGGAGTGAAAAAGAACCAAAAGTAGAAAGAGAGAGTGGAAAAATTATTTGTAAAGAAACTACACAGTGTATTCCTCAAAAACACTAAATTTAGAGATAATCACTGCTGGAATCGATTGATCAGGGGTGATCTTTAATAGCAGTCCAGGAACAAGCCACTCGCACTAAGGCCATAAAACACTACATAAAAAAACTACAGATGGTGGAATGAAAGGGAAGAAACATTGGCGTATATTGTATCCCCTATGTTAGCTCAACATCAATATAAAAAAAAAATGGAGACAAGACAAATTTGCACAAGTCCTACGCTGGGATATATACAAATTCTATGATTTAGACAACAATGAGAAGTGATATGAACATAAACCAGAAATGGTACAGGAAAACAACAATGATAAACTTCTTTGGTGCATGCACATACAAACTGCATCAAAAGCTGATGTAATTTTTCCAAACATAAACGAGAGAACTTGTTCAATCATTGGATTAGCCTGTCTTTTCGATACCAGAGTGCAAGAAAAAGAACATAAAAAAATAAATATTAAGATCTGAAATGGAGATTAGTTAGATTATGAAAATATAAAAAAGTAAATGTGATTCCCATTGTAATTTGCAAAAGGCTTGTCTGTTAGGAAAGGCGAAAGTGTTAAAGTACAGTTTGAATGTCTAACGTCAAAGGAAAAAGTTCAAGAAAAAAAAATCCAACCATAAACATGTAAAAATTGAAACTACTATGAATTAATAATAATAATAATAATAATAATAATAATAATAATAATAATAATAATAATAAGGAAGAAAAAGACTAATGAATTTAAAATTATTGATATGGCTTATTCAAATGACATCAACTTAAGAGGCAAAAAGAAGGAGAAACTACGGAACTATCAGAAACTGAAGGTGGAGATTGCTAGGTTGCGGAACAAAAAAACTTCCATGGGCTAATCCTCATAGATGCACTTGACTCAATTCCAGATGATCTTGAGAAACAGATAAACTCATTGGGAATCAAATACAACATCACCGTACTCCAGAAGTCAGTTTTGCTTAGCACAGCAGACATCATATGGCAGGTACTTTCAATAATAATAATAATAATAATAATAATAATAATAATAATAATAATAATAATAATAATAATAATAATAATAATAATAATCAACTTAATGAAAAAAAAGAATGGGAACATGGCTATTAAAACTGACATTCGGAGGACAACACGTACGAAAGATAAAAATACAGATGAGCATCTTCCATGAAGACTGTTTATTTCCACTACCGTTTTTATCATAATCATGATGTCACTCATCATTATAATCAGGAGATGCTACATAGAATTTACAGATTTACAGACAAACCACTTCGTGCATATGGAGGACTGTAATCTACTTGTAAAAATAAAACGAAACAAAACAAAACAAAATAAAACAAAATAAAATAAAAAAAACCAAAAAACAAACATAATAAAACAAAACAAACAAAATAAAAACCAACAAAATAAAACAAAACAAAATAAAACTAGAGAAAATAAAGCAAAATAAAGCAAAATAAAACAAAATAAAACAAAATAATACAAAACAAAATAATACAAAACAAAATAAAACTAAATAAACAAAACAAAACAAAATAAAATAAAAAAAAACAAAAAAAAACAAAATAAAACAAAACAAACAAAATAAAAGCAAACAAAATAAAACAAAACAAAATAAAACTAGAGAAAATAAAGCAAAATAAAACAAAATAAAACTAAACAAAATATAACAGAATAAAACAAAACAAAATAAAACAAAACAAAATAAAACAAAACAAAATAAAACAAAACAAACAAAATAAAAACAAACAAAATAAAACAAAGCAAAATAAAACTAGAGAAAATAAAGCAAAATAAAACTAAACAAAATAAAACAAAACAAAATATAACAGAATAAAACAAAACAAAATAAAACAAAACAAAATTATACAAAACAAAACTAAACAAGGAGCTGGAAGCACTTATAGACAACATTTTGATAGGAAATAGGAATCAGGTTTTCAGACAACATTTTGTCAGGAAATAGATATCAAGTTTTCTTTTGGATTTTTCTATCATTTTTTCAAGCTGGGGATGAGGTATCTTCCCGAATGCCAGACGTTCACCTGCTATCTCACACATTCCAAACGAGATATCTTTCTAAGATTATAAGTTCTCCTTAAACTACAATTGTTTGTATCTCTTTTGTACTTGGTTCACTGGGTATATTAGCCAGGTAGTTTTTAAAACAATTCTTTTTCATAACTCGGTTGCCCCTTTAATTACTGGAATGATGGAGATCTTTCTAAGATTCCAGTTCCTTTCATGTCGTACATAAGACTTTGCCATTTCGTTATGTTTTTCTCTCTTAGTTCTGTTTGTATGCAGCTTGAAATGAAGAAGTGTAAACTGAAAGCAACAAAAGAATTACCCAATCAATGATGAGAGCTTTTGATGAAGGCGAGACCTATACATAACTGGGCATCCTGGAAATGGACACGATCAACGTGAAAGAGATCGTTAAAAAGAATACATGAGAAAATACAGAAAACTTAAGGAAAGAAAATTATCTCAGAAAAATCTAAATCAAGAAAGATATACTTAAAAAGTATATTTAATAAGATACGCTAGACTCTTTATAAACTGAACAAAAGAAGAACTCATTTACCCTACGGGTCAAATAGCCAGAGAACTAATGACCATACACAACCCATTTTCCATGAAAAATGATTCTGGTTGACTCTATGTTTTTTACATAGAGTCAACCAGAATCATTTTTCATTGTTCACATAACCTTACCAGTTTTATTCACCCTTCTTTCTTTTTTAGAAAGAAGGGTGAATAAAACTGGTAATGTTATGTGAACGATGCAATTGAAGAACTATAAAAATATAGAACACAAAATACAGAGAAGTTGATTATCGCAAAAACAATGTTTGGGTAAACAATACGAGGAGAAATGAAACGGGAAACAAAATTGCACGAAAAGTAAATGTAGAAAAGAATCAAATAAAAAGCATAAGAAAACGCATTTTCACTTCTTGTTTTTTTTTTAATCAACTTGGCTAGACCCAAAAAAGTTGTGCATTAGTATAATCAATACTTATACAAAAAATTAGATCTCTTACTTGCACCCTTATCTAAGGAAATGACATTAAAGGTCATCTACATAAACGAACTGAAAAATCTGTTTATATATATATATATATATATATATATATATATATACACCTTATAAATTGGTTAGAAAATTATTCATTTCAGTATTTAAACCAACAATATTATTTTGTTTTATTAAAATATAATGAATAAGGTAAAACAGATAAAGATAACTAGAATTAAAATATCTACCCCCTCACCCCATTACCATCGGCAACTCCGACATTCATTTTTTAACCTCCTTAATCAAACTGAAACGGTGATAACATTTTAAAAGATTGAAAGAACAGGTAATTTACTTTGTCATAAAAAAGACAAAAAAAAAAAGCAAGCAAATGTGTATTCTCTTGATTAACATATTGCATTAAATTGCTGTATATAAGATTTCTTACAAGCAAAAGAAGCCTTATTTGACGATACAACATCTTTGCAATTATATGCTTATGTCTTGCTTCAAACCCATACACTGATTAAGAAGCTTAATTTAACTGCCCTTTCAACACTTTGAGAGTGTGAGAGCAAATCTGACAACTTTAACTTAGTTCCATTCATAAGTGAATCCAAAAGTTCATCTTCAGAAAATGTTTCTGTAAATGCCGGTTAGCAAGCTCCACGCTATTAAAGGTTAATTAACTCAGACCAATGATTGACATCAAAATTGATTTTTGTTATTTTTAAAAATCTTTTTTGTCCAGTTTCACACCCATGAAAGAATATAAAAATCACTTTATTGCGCTAACTTAAAAATGTAAGCTTATCTATTTTGATGGTTATGGTGAAATTCCAAAGGAAATTTAAAATGTTTCGATAAATCGATATAAGCAATTTAATCAATATTATATGCATAAATCATTACTTACCTTATGGACAATTTTTTTTTTTAAAGTCTTATTCCCTTACTGCTAGCTCATCTGATTTTACCATAGCATAAAATACAGTTTCAGGCAGTAAAGAAAATGTATTATGCTGTAAATTTTGTAAAGTAATATGTTGAATTTCAGATTGCTGTTTCTTGATCATATTGCTCATATTGAAAATATACAGTTGTTGGCTATGGAACTTATTATCCCTTTTATTTCAAACCGGCTAACTGAATATACTTCAATTGTTAATCTAATAAGGCTGTGAAGTTTGTCAGACATTTCTTTGTTGGTAAGCACCTCATATTTATAAGCAGATTAGTCTGGTGGCCAAAGATATTGTAGTATGTTATTGGACGTTATACACATTTGATGCAAATAACTAGATTGAAATCGGAAATAAAATAGAAGAAGTAACATAAAATCCAATCAGCTTATTAATCCTTATATTGGAGCAACTTATGACTTTGGTAAGTGGTGACATATTAGTAAAAAAACACAAAAAAAAAAAAACGAAAAAGACAAATAGAAATTACCATTAACTTCTTTAATTATTAAATATTTTTAATAATAAAAATATATTTTCTTCAACTATGCAGAATAAATCTGTGTAAGATTTTTAAAATGAAAAACAATAACTTTTAAATAAAAGATGCAACATTTTTTTTAAGCAATTAAGCACTATTTACTTGTCTTCCCACGAGGTTAAACTTAGACAAAATAAATTTTTCATGTGGAGAAAAAGCTGAGACACTGCAATGAAAAAAAAATTGCCTTACTCTAGAAAGATCTCTTTTTAATTGACTGACGACAGAACTTTGAATTTTAAATAATGAAAAACAATAGCTTTTAAATAAAAATTTACAACCTATTTTTTAGGCAATTAAATCACTATTTACTTACCTTGCCATCAGGTTAAACTTAGACAAGGTTAGCTTTTCATGTGGGTAAAGTCAGATGAAAAACCGATTTTTAAAATAGCGAAAACCGAATAAGAAAATGTGGATACTTTATTTATTTTTTTTTTTATTTCAAACCACTTCCAAGTTAATATTGAATATGTATATAAAAATAAGTTTATATTAATTTAAAAATGGAATATATTTTATTTGTTTTGCATTATCAGATGACGCGTTTTAATTCTCAATATTTAACGATATAAACAATATTAAAGGAAATAATTAGGTTACACGGATTACCGGATTCTTAAATTTAAATTTGTATTTCAAAATAAATATTTTATAGCATATCATTTTTTTTTATTAACTATTACTCGATTTATTGAAGATCAGCATTAATATGTCTTACAAAAATATAGTCTTACTTAGATTTACTGAATTTTTTTGCCGAAAACTCTTGTCTCAATTTTACCGGCTGACATCGTTGGGTAACACCGTTACCTTAGCAGTTTAAAGTCAGTTTCCCAGTTTAAAGTCATTTCCTCAAATATCGACAAATTTAGAGGAAAAAATATTTTATGTGGTCATTTTTTTCTGCTAATTTGCAACATTCCTCGCCCTCCCTCTGCCCTGTTATCATTTCAAAAAATCGATCTACCGATATATATATATATATATATATATATATATATATATATATATATATATATATATATATATATATATATGTCGAATAAGAAGAGGTGTGGCTGGAAATTGCGCACCGCCTGCCACAAAAATTTCACAAGCAGGTAGCCCATCATGGGTATCCATAGTCTGTCAAAAACTGAAGGAGCATGTGTTTTATATATATATATATATATATATATATATATATATATATATATATATATATATATATATATATATATATATATATATATATGTGTGTGTGTGTGTGTGTGTGTGTGTGTACACACACACACACAAACACAGAGGAATTCACGCACATTTTTTATCATAATAAATGGGTTCGGATTACAGTGAAGTGAAAACTGTAAATAAGGTCGTGAATTGAGGGCGTATACAAATGAATATTCAACCTTACATAACGTCTTCACTCATCAATGTTTATGCAATCTAAAGTTGTCTAGAAAGTTCATGGCGAATGTTTAAGAAAATGAAATGTATATATATATATATATATATATATATATATATATATATATATATATATATATATATATATATGGATAGATATTGTTTATTTGTTTTTGTTAGCGATACCTTTGAATGAATTGAATTATTTTTACGAAAGTATATTTTTAGATAAATGCGAGTTGGGAATAATTTTCCTTTGGACCAATTTGGCATCCCTAAATGGGGAGCGGCATATGTTTTTTTTTTTAAATATAATTATTTTAAAAACTATATATATATATATATATATATATATATATATATATATATATATATATATATATATATATATATATATATATATATATATATATATATATATATATATAAACCGCAGGTTTTTTACATCAGATTTTCCTTCTCCAAAATACATGTCTTAACGAAGACTGGGGGTGCATCTCCAGTGAATTAAACCTGCGGTCTATTGTATACTCTGTTTTGTGGCAGTCGTCTGCAGCAACAAAGGTTAGCATTAATACCAAAAAGTGTCGATGGTTCTTCACAAAGTCTTCACCACTATAAACAAATCATCTGTGTGGATTTCCGAGCAACTTAATTGTTGTGGTGGAAGCTCATACGTTGAAATTGACGGGAGAGTCCATCATACATATATGTACAGTTCAATACATTTGATATATATATATATATATATAGTTCAATGTATTTGAACTTATTTTATATATATATATATATATATATATATATATATAAAATAAGTTAAAATAAGTTAAAATGTATTGAACTCTCTCTCTCTCTCTCTCTCTCTCTATATATATATATATATATATATATATATATATATATATATATAACCATTAAATATTTAATCAAATACTCATGAATGGTAGCTTATAATATATTAAGCTTTTTCTGTCAGTTTTTGTGTTGTGTGATGTGGGCTATTCTCAATTGATACCTTGATTTAGTCATCATCTGTAGAGGGTGATCTGCCTGAGCATTTCATCATCTAAAGCCATTTCCGTACAGTTATATCAGCTAACATATCTTCAATCTACACTCGCTGCACATATCTTTTTTTTTTTGTTGTTTGAAAGACATTCTGGATGTCCTGCTAACATTATGTTTATTTACTTAATTTAAATATAATCGTTTCGGCAGTATTGGTTCATATCTTTTTTTTTTTTGTTTGAAAGACATTCTGGATGTCCTGCTAACATTATGTTTATTTACTTAATTTAAATATAATCGTTTCGGCAATATTGGTTCATATCTTTTTTGCAGTCTAATTACGTTTATTTTATTTCATTTAGAATATGTGAAAAATTCATATTGTAAAAACTATTTTCAGTTATCATTCATTCATTTTCTTTTCCATGTATGTATAGATTTCATATCCATTTATTTAATCTATTTTACTTCATTATATTTAAAACATATTTTACATTCAGCATTAATTATATCTGTAAAATGTTTCTGTAAATAAACATATCTATTTGAAAAGAATCAGTTTATGGATATTCTTATTTATTATATTAAAAAAATATTTTACTTTCAGTACTAATTATTTCTGTGAAAATCAGTTATGTATATTCTTATGTTTTAGTTTACATTTTCGGTGGGATTTTCTAATGAAATAACACCGTTTACTTCCGGGGACTATTAAAATCGGAGCTGGTTTGGATGGGTAAATACGTGATTTCGGCATAGTGCTAATTGTTGATAAGTATCTACAAAAAGTGCCTTAATCTACATAGTACAAGTTGGCTTGTATAGTAGCCATCCTGAAGTGATTTTTTGGCAATTACATGCGTCGCCATCTTACATGTCAGTATATGACTACACAACGATTGAAAAATAAACTTAATTATTTTTTAAGTTTTCGTTATTCGCGAACCTTACTGTTGATATCTCGTGCACGATAGTGTGTGTTATGTGCTGTCGTGGTTTCATATAGAGACAAACAAGATGGCGACACCTGTAATGATCTCATAAAAAAGAATTACTTGATGTTATTGAAATGCACTGAGATTCTCATTTGATTTTGTTTGTTTTGCGACATATCAACCTCGATATACGGCACAACCACGTCGAAACAACGGTTTTCTTTAGATCATCGTAGTTAAGCACTGTTGAGTTTGGTCAGTATCAAATGAGTGACCATTTGAAAATACCAGAGATTGTATATTATTTTGTCTGGCCGAGATATACACGCGAATATGGACCGCTTGTGGATTTGATATTCCCTAGAAATCTTCAGCTTGTTCAGTCCATTCAGAGTGAATACATCACCTGCAGGCAACCTGTTTGGTTCAATCATATCAACCTCAATGGATCATTCAATGCTGACACAAGTTGTAGTATAGATTAGTATAAGTGATATAATAATTTTTATTTTATTGTTAGTTTCCTTGATATATATATATATATATATATATATATATATATATATATATATATATATATATATATATATATGGGATATAAATGTGAGAATCTTCATTTCTTAATAAAAGTTTATGAGTAATATGCGTATGTTCCACCCCTCTTTCTCTGTATATATATATATATATATATATATATATATATATATATATATATATATATATATATATATATATATTTCAGTAAAGGGAAGGATGGAAGGATTATGTTATGTTTATGAGTTTATGATGCAGTTCCGAAGGGTGCAAGCACAATCTATGCATAATGTGTACAGTGCCACACACAAAAAAAAAAAAAATCCGCACTTGTCATTTTCTAAAAAAAAAAACACACAAATTAAAGCTAAATTGAATGTAGCTGTTTAAACAACCTATGCCTCATTTGATTCGCCTTTTATTCCTCTATAATTTTTCCATGTTCATATTTGACTTTTAATTGAAGCATTCTAGTGTTCACGCCAATTAAAGAACTTAACTGCACATCGAGGAGGCAAAAAGAAACTCACTCTACACGATGGAAAATTGTTTTTTAAATGTAACTTTAGAACATTAATGCAACACAAATACAACAGGAACACAATGATCTAGTTATTATTTAGTAGCATAGCCCTTTCTGCAATTTTACAGCCTGCAAATTTTGGGGCATTCTCTGAAATTAGTCTGTGGCAATATTCCGATAAAAGGGCATTTCACTTCTCTTTAATTTTTGTCCAAAGTTTTTCCATATTTGAAATATTATTACTGCGTAACTGTTGCTTGATGTAATGTCATACATTTTCGATAGGATTGGCGTCTGGAGATTATGCAGGCCAATCCAAACACGAAATATCATGCTCTTCAAGGAACCTCTTTACATTGCCAGCTGTGTGAATGGGAGCATTATCTTGCATGAAGATGGGATTATTATCCAAATTCCGACCAAGTAGGATAGAAAATGCTCAATCTTTATATTAATGTATTTGGTCTAATTAATTCGACCTTGACAGTGACCTATAGACCCTGGACGATTGGCACTAATAACGCTCCACACAAAAGCTGAACCTTCACCACCTTGCAGCTTTGAAACTGTGCACCTAGGATTAAATCCTTTATCCTTCCTTTAACGGACGTACTGCCTAGCCGATTGAACTTGCTTTTGTTACTAAAAAGCATTTTCGGCCAATATGAAGTCATGATCTTCATTGCTTCTGACAAAGTCTAGATGGCGCGTTCTGTTCTTTACAGAAATCATTAGTTTACATCTTAGAACACACCCTCGCAAATAAAATTTCTTCACTCTGTTCTTAACCGTAAAAAGAGAGCATTTTTTTTTTAACAAAATTACATTGCTGTTGGATTTGAGGAGCCATTACAAATCTGTTTCTGAGGATGTGGATCTTGATAGCATTGTCTTCTCTGTAAGAAGTAACTCTATAACAACCAGATTTAGAGGCATCACGAACACTGCCGCTGTTTTGGTGCTTTTGCACAGTCATTCGTACCGTTTTCTCATCATATTTCAATCTGCGACCGATGTCTTGATTGGATAAACCAGAAAGGTGGAGATTAATGAGATCCTGACGATCACTAAAACAGACTCGAGGTATATGGACTAAATGTTACGTTGTATGATCTAGGAATAACAACAAATACGATTAGAGGTGCTAAAAAGAGGTGCTATTATTAGAACCAATCTAACATAAAAAATGGCATTACGATGAGAGCTTCTAAAAGCTGAATATTTTAAGCTGGTTTTAAGCTAGTATTTGTTGCCGTGGAGTTTCTTTTTGCCTGCTCGATTTGAAGCTAATTTTTTAAATTAATGTAAACACTAGGATACTTCAATTAAAAGTCAAATATGAACAGGCAAAATTATAGAGAAATAAAAGGTGAATCAAATGAGGTATAGGTTGTTTAAACAGTTACATTCAGTTTAGCTTAATTTTGCGGTTTTTGAAAAAATTACAAGTGCGGACTTTTTTTGGCGGCGCTGTATATTCTTCACGGTGTTGATTAGGAGTGGTAGGAGGACTTGATATTTAGAGGAAAAAATAAGAACTGCATCCTGTAAATATGGTTGCAATTGTGATGATTTTGCTCCCAGGATGAAATGTGGGTTTTATTATAATGACTGAACGTGTTTAAAATGTCGTTTTAAAGTTACATAATATAGTGGCTAATAGTCTAAACATAATAAATTTGTATGTGGCATCTGTTGTTGCAGAAATTCCCCTCTATACTATGGAGCTTAAAATCCACAATTCTTTAACTTCCACATATATGATCATATTTAAACTGTTTACTTAAAAATACTTGCATAAAATACAATTAGGTTAGATGATTTTATTTTTTAAACCTAACATATTGGCATCATGAAATAACAGAAGCGACTTTGCGATTCATTCCGAGACTACTTTATTAAAAAAAAACGCTTTTTATTACTGCCGAAAGAAAACCCGGAAGAGATTCGCTCAAGAGATTTTCCTGCTCTTAATAACAAATAAATACATTACTTCTGGTTTCCATTTATTATTAAAACCAGTCTAACATAAAAAAATGGCATTGAGTCTAAACAATCTTCTTTTTAAATAATTTGTATTATTTGAATCTTTTGGACTATTATCTTCATCTTGAGTGTCATTTCCACAACATTTCGACCGATGTAATCGACCTTCTTCAGGTGTATTTTGTCGAATTCCGGAATCTTTCTGTAGAACTTGGGAAGTTGCACGGAATTTCAAACGGAACCCTTTGTTTAATTCAGGGGGTAGCATGCTCTTGTTCCGTCAGCCATGACTTGGTAGAAATCCTAAGTAATTCGCAATTGTATTTTTGAGTGTCGCCTGCACTGAGGATTGATCTTTCAACTTCTAGAAGAGTGTAACTTTACAACTGAATTTTACCAAGCACCTACGCAAGGACACATGGCTTAGTGGATATACTAATAAAAGGTTCCATTCCAAATTCCATGCAGATTCCCAATTTAAGCAGAAAGAAGAAAGATTCCTAAGTTCGACAAGATATACCCGGAGAAGGTCGACTGAACGTTTTGAAAATGACACTCAAGATGAGAACAGTAGTCCTGTGATATTACATACGTTTACACACTCGCTGTTTCAGATTTCAAGAAATGATCTTTATTTCTCATTTCACTGCCATGCGTGAATTCTCGTTACGAATGTGATGTCACCCACGTTTTTAAGGTGATCTTGATCCTCTTGAGCATGATCCTCGGTCTCTTCACACGTTCTTCTTTTTACAGTCTTTTTTTTTTCCTTGCCATAACACCACTTCGCACACGGCTTGGTCATTTGCATACGGCTGCCATACACACGTCTGCGCTCTGGCACAGCCTGAATAATCTAAATAACATGAGTTTTTTTAATTGACGTTCAGTGAGGTTGAAATTACCTTCAATTAGTTTATAAACAAAAACTACAAATAACACATTTCTTCATCTGAGTAAAGCTGCTTAATAAGTTTTTGTTTAAAATTTGGAATGCTATAGATAAAGAGTTTTATGTAATTAAAAACTATATGGCAATATAGAATTATTACAAGGATAAAAGCAAAGTAACATGGACGACCATAGTTGAGGGCGACCAGAAGGCTGTCAATTCTCTCCTTATATTCTTCGTCATTCAATTGACAATCTACCGATCTCATTAACCTTTATCCTCAAGTGGCATCTAGACTAAATAAGTGGTCACTCATTAGAAAAACGTGTTTACAGAGGAAGTAATTAACTTTTTTTTCTTCTGTTCTACTTGTGTTTTGCAGTATGGCGGGGCAGAACAGGGTCGAAATCCCGGGTATGACAACTTCGGTTACCAAGCAGAGTTGGCCAATCGTTTACACCGAGACTGGCCAAATGGACAGAAACAGATTTACGTCACACCAGAGAATATGTACGATTCGTGGAGTAACATGCCGAGAGAAAGCGAAGAAAGCACGAGTATCAGTTGCAAACGATGCTTCATCATTGTTGGCATTATTCTCCTCATTAGCGGGATCATTGCTGGTATCGTCCTGGCCATCTACTTCAGCCAACGTAAGTATTTTAAATAAGCATCTATTTTATTTTTGGAAGAATATAAACATATTTTTTCTTTTAAATCAAAGAATTCCATTTTTCGTATTCCATGTTAAAATCATGATTTCGTGATTGTTTGAAATCAGTTCTACATATGTCAATATATGCATCCTCCATTTCCAGAATCACATGAAAAGATGCATTTCAAATAACCGTCGTTCATGAGATTGGTGTTGTGTATATTTCTCGATAAGATTGTTTTTTGCTCCTCAAAACTGGATTGTATCTATCAACGAGCTTATAAACGCCTCGCTTTTAAAAGTTTTGATGTAAAATATGAATCAAACTCATGTTTAATCTCCGCTCATGACGGTAACCTAAGACCATCACATTTAGTTCATGGTTTTGTAATCCTTGAAATAAGTCTAATCCGAAGAAGCTAGGTCACGTGAATGTACAGAATGGCAAGATTTCCCAACCAAATTATCTTAGGAGATTTTTTGTCAATAGTGTTGTGTGAAGACAAGCATTATCGTGATGGAAGCTGACTCCCTTTCTGTTACTAAAGCTGGTCAGTTTAACATGGGCGACAATATTGCAGAAAGATATGGTTTATACTTTAATAATCTGAAAGAAAATGAAATTAATCATGATGATATGTATAAGTAATACCAATATGCATAAAATAAATTAAACGGTTCTAACGGCTCCTTCAACAAACAGTCAAAAATATTTGCTCTCACCTGAGATTAGCAATAAGTGCAAAAAAATAAAATATCTGAAACAATAAATGAAAGATGTACAGAAAAATAACTAGAAAAGTTTTTGGAAGAAAATTATCAAATATATTGCCTTCAATTCTGTTTTCCTTTATTCATCTCTTTTTTTCACCGTTCTGGCTTATTCTGCATTGCATGCAGCCTTGTATATGTACTACCTATATACTTATATATATACTACCTATATACTTAAAAAATGTTTTTGATATGCTGATGTTTTCTTGTCTTCAAATTCTATCATAATCTTCTATTGGTTCATATCTTGTACGTTTTAAAAATAATCCAAGCAATTGTTTATTTAGATTATTCGAACTAATGTTCTCATCTTCAGTATTATTCTCAAAACGTTTCGGTCGATGTAACATTCGACCTTCTTCAGGTGTAGCTTGTCAGACTTAGGAAGATTTTTCTTGAACTCAAAAATCTGCCCTGAATTTCCAATGTAACTCTTTATTTAATCCATGGGGGAGCATGCTCTCATTCAGCCAGCCACGATCGGGTAGAACTTTTAAGTAACTTACAATGCATTCTTAGTATTGCCCGCATTGAGGATTGAACTTTAAACTTCCAGAAAAATGTTACTGACTGAGATAAGAATAGAAAAAGGTATTTTCCAAGGAGACGCACTATCTTCACTACTGTTTATCATAGCCATGATGCCACTCAACTCTCTGTACTTAGGACATGTGTTGAAGAGAAGTTTACAGACACAGATCCAGGAATAAAGCACCGCATGTACATGGGCGAGCTGAAGTTATTTGCTAAAAATAAAATTAAACTGCAAAAACTGATAAGCGCAACTAGAATATTAAGTCAGAATATTCAAATGGACAGGTCTGCACTAGAAATGAAAAGGAGAAAACTAGAGAGAATGGGACTATTCAACCAAGAAGAGACCAGGGCGCTACAAATATGATGGTTCTGGAAGCATCAAAAGAAAAATTAGAAAAGAATATCAGAAGAATGCAAAAAAAAAACCCCTCTTAGAAACATAGTATATATATATAGTAGAAATCTAGTTAAAGGAATAAACACCTGGGCAGTATCACTAATAAGATTTCTGGGACCATTTATAGACTAGACAAAAGTAGAACAGAAGATTAGGAAACTAATGACCATGCACAATGCACTACACTTGAAAGATGATACTGACTGATTCTATGTGAAAAAGAGTAAAGGGGGGAAGAGGACTGGTGGATTACATAAAAAGAATTGGAAAAGTACATAAAAAATAGATAACCCGGAACTACAGCAAAAGGCAGTAAACAGGAACAAGACAAAAAAGTCAAGAATAACAAACTGGGGAGAGAAACAGCTACATGAACGATTCATAAAAAAATGACAAGAGACGAGATTCACGGGAACACCTGGACGTAGCTAAGAAAAAGGCACATGAACAGAGATACGGAATCGCTAATGACAGCTGCATAGAACAACAGAATTAGAATTAACGACATTAAAGCGAAAATTATCAAACTAAAGTAAACAGTGAATGTAGACCTTATGAACAAACGGGCGAAAAGATAAATCACATAATAAGTGAATGCAGCAAGGCCAAAAGAAGAAGAATACAAAAACTGACATGACTGTATGGAGATAGCAGTACATTGGGAACTATGCAAACAACTAAAGTTTGAGCATGCAAACAAATGCTACGCACAAAAACCAGCAGCAGTACAAAAAAAGGAAAACAAAAAGCACAAAATACTCTGGGATATTGAGGTACAAATAGATAAATTCATCCAAGCAAGGAAACTGGGCGTCATAATAGTCAACAAGAAGGATAAGACTGCCAAATTACAAGATGATGATAAAAACACATTTATCTTTTTGTTGTAAGGAATGACGACACGAGACAACAATTACAAACATAGTTGGTTCCTTTATTCTTCAATCGACCGATCGGTGATGTCAGGAATTCAAACTTTGATTTACGTGGTCTATTTTCCTCCCTTCGCTTCTAAGAGGCTCTCCTCTCCAACTGACTCTCTCTCTCTCATCAACTCTAACTCATCAACTGACTTCTAACTTCGAACCCTTAGATTCCTATATTGAGAAATCTCCTTCGTTTATGGCGTCAGATGTGTTGTTTTCAAACGTAACTAATTTTCACGTGGCTTTACATATGTTTGTCCAAACACACTTTTGACAAACAAAAGAATTCTAATTCTAACTTATTTTTAAACAATATATTTTAACTCGCATTGTGCATTCATTTAACTAATATATTTAATATCCAGATTTCTAAAAGAATGGACAATCGACTCTTTTTCCGACATAAACAATATTTAACTATTTCTAATAGAATCAACAATGGACTTAATTTCTAACATTCCATTTTCCATTATTATCTTTAACACTTGCCTACAGGGTTCGATTGTAACCTTATCCTAATATCATTTTCACTTATCTTGTATGCCTTCTTACTTACATGAGAAGAGACAGCCCTTCCCTGTCGCATATTATTTCTGTATAATAACATGTTTTTTAACAAGTAAAAATTGTTTTGGTGCAAAAACATTTTAAGTAGTTGCTGCCAGCGATTAAATCTTTGCACTAAGTTTGTTGCATAGTGGTACATATTGGGGAGAACAGATGACAATGATAATGAGGGAGACATTTATATCTGTCTGGGATGATTCTTGTTAACACATATAGAGGAGGGGAGATACATTATTGATGATGGAGGAGACACATTACTTGGAAGGGTTGTACAAAGTTCGTTATAAGATGATGATAAAACACATTTACCTTTTCTGGTTATGAGGAATGACGACACGAGACAACAGTTACAAACAAAGTTGGTTTCTTTATTATTCTATCGACCGATCGGTGATGTAAGGAATTCAAACTTTGATTTACATAGTCTATTTTCCTCCCTTCGCTTCTAAGGGACTCTCCTGTCCAACTGACTATCACCTTATGTGATCTGCTCTGAATATCTGATCCTCATCCACTAACTAACTTCGAACCCTCAGATTCCCATGTTGAGAAATCTCCTTTGTTTATGACGTCAGAAGTGTGTTTACCAACGTGACTATATCACGTTTTCTACACATGTCTGTTCAACACACTTTTGGCAAAACAAAGAATCCTCAATTCTAATTTTTAACCTATTTTAAAGCAATATATTTTAACTCGCATTGTGCATTCATTTAACTGACATATTTAATATCCAGATTTCTAAAAGAATGAACAATCGACTCTTTTTCCGACATAAACAATATTTAACTATTTCTAATAGAATCAACAATGGACTTAATTTCTAACATTCCATTTTCCATTATTTTTAATACTTGCCTACAGGGTTCGATTCAAGCCTTATCCTAATATCATTTTCACTTATCTTGTATGCCTTCTTACTTACATGAGATGGGGACAGCTCTTTCATGTAAAATTTTCCGTCTCAGAGCACCACAACATCATAAGATAAAGGAAAAGGAAAAATGAAGCAAATACATGGAACTTGTCAAAGAACTGAAAGAAATATGGAATATGAAGAAAATCAATATAATGCCAATAATCGCAGGAGGACTATGAACAGTTCTGAAAAAAAAATAGAAAAAAGATAAGGAGAAATTAGAATTCAAAGGGCAATTGAGATTATACAACAGACGTCAATGATGAAAACAGCTGAAATCTTAAGGAAAATCCACGAATGGGGAAACCAATCCAACCCATATAAACTATGAATACTAACCAGCCACGGTGAAGTGACATTAGAAATAAAACAAAAAGCGGAATGGGACACTAAATGAACTCGAGGGAATTGAAACTGTCAAAAAATCTTATAAGCTGTTCGCACCCCCCCCCATTAAACAAACAAAAAAGCATCAGCAGTAGTTGATACTGCGCAAAATAATTTTAAAAAATCAAGGAGGATGACAAGACTGAAGAATGAGAGCATTAACCAGAACTCCCCTGGGAGAGTATGAAGAGTACTGGGACCTTGGGGAGGCTAATTACTAACAAAGTCCCAAGGAAGATCAATGGTTGTTGTTAGCAAGAAATCAATGGTAAGTGGCTGTTGCTATAATGCAAAGTAATTTACAATGGATATTGAAAATACTTGAAATCTGGAGAAAACTTGTTAATATTCAGACTCCAGGGAAAACTGTCACATTATGCGTGCATATGAATATGTTCCATAACGACTTACATGTTGAATAGTAAGGTTTATATTTTATCTGTATATTCATGTACGTGTAAATGCGTGTATGTATATAGGTCGTATCATTTAGTTGATTGTCTAGTGTGTATATTTTAACATTCATGCAGCAGTTGTAACAGGAAACGATTGACGTGGACGTATCGCAACAGTTGTAGACCAACAGTTCTTTTAACAAGTGTAAATGAACACAAAACATATATGGAAATATACGAAATTAATTTTCATGATACCGGCCGGCGTCTTCAGAGATTACAACGTCTTCATATCTTGGCTGCCTGAGAAAACGCCACTCCTTGCGTCATGGAGAGACCAACTCCCCTTGAGTCGTCCGTTCTCTCTGCTGTTCAGCTAATGACTGGCTCGAATCTTCCCAAATCTACATCTCATTACGTGTCTCAGACCAATAGCTAATGTAACCTCAATCTAGTTATTTGTTTATGCAAACCAAAAATCATGTTTACGTCTATTTTCTATTTTCACATTCTTTTGTAACAATATTATTATTTCAGCTGTCAATCACTTTTTCCTAATCTAATTGTTTATTTTTCTAATCATAATAATCGATCCAGTGACCAGCCGTCGCTAGAATCAATTAATAATAATAATAATAATAATAATAATAATAATAATAATAATAAATGCTATCGAAGGAGGTGGAGAGAGCTGGACGTCTGGGGAGACTTGTTGTCACTCAGCTTCCAGAGAACACCACAGGTTTCCAATCAAATCGTTTGTTGACTTGTGTGAAATCTCCATGTGAGCCAATAAAATTAATGTTTTGACCATTAGCCCTGCCTGCCATAGTTAACACAGATACTATGCTATTATCACAGTCAAAGGGTCACAACATTACAACACCACTGATTATTATCAATGAGTAATCAGAAGATTGCCTCTTAGAAATAATTATTACTTAGCACTTACATTCATCTTACCACGGGTCACTGCGGATGATGAGAACAATAGTCCTAAGAATCCAAAACATGCAAAAACAAATTAATAATCCTCATCTTAAAAATTCATAAATTTTCTTTTCTTTTTCTTTCGCACAGGGGATGCATACGTACCAGAGGTTACCGTTCCAAGTAAGTACACACGTTTTAATTGAAATTGATTGACATTTTAGTTTACATATTTAGTTATTTATGAATTTACACTTTTATTCAGTTTAAACAAGGCACATCGTCACTGAAGCGTGGAGCTATTGTGATAGGAGTATCTTTTATGGGAGGGTGGAGTTCTTCGTGAGAAATGAGGCAGTATTTACATTTGTAAAGTTTCTACAATCGAGAAAACAGGATTCTCGGAAGGAGTTCCTAATCCAACTGGTCCAAAGAAAGAAGCTATCAGATTATAATCTCTTTCAGTACCTAGGTACTTTTACAGTGACGGGTGCGTTTTTTTTGTGAGCCTGTCTCTGCTTTACCGTTATTATCACGACTAGTGCTTGTCTGAGCTTCATTGATTTCCCCCCTCTGCCAAACTTTCACAAAAAGCCCTCGTCAAACTACGACCACTGTCATCATGTTCCCCTACTCTCTATCAGTGCCCAAATCTAGATATAAATTCCATAAACATAACTTCTTTCCTCTGTTTCGCTGACCTGTTTCCTAGTTGACTGCAACATGGGCGTTTTCAAGTCCAATGTGAAAAGTTCTTGTTATCCCAACCCCTTAAATAGTTCATTTCTGCCCAATTCTCACCAAAAACTATTACTGAGCTATTGTCAAAGATGCACCTAACATCTATTAACCCTTATCCTGGGCCTTGATAAGTGTTGACTTATCTGAAAAAAGAAAGATCGATGCAACATGGGTTGAAGAGTGACAGACAGTTCAGAACATAAGACATTATTTTGCTTGTGCTGTTAGAGAATGGATATATATATATATAGAGAGAGAGAGAGAGAGAGAAAGAGAGAGAGAGAGAGAGAGAGAGAGAGAGAGAGAGAGAGAGGAAGAGGTGAGTTATAGTGTAGACACGTTGACCGGAAGTAAAGATCAATGATACGACAACGCAACAAACTCTCATTTGGCGCCGTTGACCAGTTCGCATCGACGATGTGATACCGAACCTGGGGTGAAAACAACACACGCTCATTTGGTGCCGTGACCAATGAGCGTTTGTTGTTTTCACCCCAGGTTCGGTATCACATCGTCGATGCGAACTGGTCAACGGCGCCAAATGAGAGTTTGTTGCGTTGTCGTATCATAAAGGATATGAGTGTTTGATTGTATTGTCTCTATAATGAAGGGTTGAGTGTTTGTTGCGTCATCTCTAATAATGGATTAGAAGAGATGACGTGTTATATTATATATTTATGTTGTATCATAAAGGGAATCGTGTGTGAGTGACATGTATTTTCAGAACCTACCTCTGCTTCTTCGATGTTGGACCATCTGGAATTTCTCGTCCTAGGAGGGAGACTTGATTCCTATGTTTGGGGACGAAGAATTATTTCACTCCAAGACAAGAAATTGGTTCTATAGTTTTTTATTCACCTTCCAAATGTTTTACAGAAGGTGGAAGTGAAATCGGCCTGTATGGAGTCTTCTTCTACACACGTCAGCGTTCGTCTCCCCCCGAAGGGGAGGAGAGAACGGCAAAGCCGTCTGCTTTCGTCCAAGTCCTAACCAAATCTCATCGATTCAGCTAACCTGATCACATGACTCCACGCAATCAAATCAGTTGATATTTACTTCCGGTCAACGTGTCTACACTATAATTCCACTCCTCTCTCTCTCTCTCTCTCTCTCTCCTCTCTCTCTCTCTCTCTCTCTATCCATTCTCTAACAGTACTACAAATAGTTGGTTATTGCCAGCTAAGTATATTTTTTAATAACTGAAACGCTTGTGCCTCTTATTTATTTAAATTTATAGCAGTTTAATTATTTTAAGTATTCCTTGTTTTCTTGCTATAAAAATAATTGGCAGCTAAATATTCATATAATCAATAAACCGATTTTTTTTTTAATCTATTTATTTAAAATTATACTGTCTTTAGGCAAAATAATTTGATTTGGGAACAATTCATGTTAAAATGGGTGAAATCATTTTTTTTTTTAGATTTTGAAACGCTCTAGTTGATTTTGTTGTAAACATTCATTTATATTTTCAGATTTTATACAAAATGATTCACATACAGGCAAATTTATGCATTTCTTTGATATATGGGGTCTTTTTATCTGTCTTACCCTCAAATATATGTGTACATGTTTTATATCGATGTGAATTACTCACTCCCATTCCCGAAAGTATTTTTGTGGAATTAATGAAATTCGACACTACGTCGGTCGAATTTAATTTTAACAATATCTATCATATACAGACAGATTGATGGTGTATCTATGGATTTTCCATTGAGTCCGGCATTGGCTTATATCTTTATAAGTTTTCGTGAAAAGGGGTTGCTATCTGGTTTTAATAAATCAGAGGTTTACTTTCGTTCTGTTGTAATTCGCACACTTTTTGTCATCTAGACACCATTTACATTAAGTATTTGCGATCTTCTCTTTGTAAACAAACAAAAAAAAATCTTTTGATGTTTTAAAATAAATATTGTCTTTATATGGAGATAATAATTCATATGGGAATAATAAATTTGTACCATACACACACACACATCTATATATATATAAATGTAACTGTTGGTTCGTTCGGTATTAATTGTCTAAAAAACCACTGGACGGATGGCTTCCACGTTTTGGTATAATATTTTTACTATATCCATGTGTGTTTTTATATATTTCTTTTTAATTATAACATTATACTTAATTTTTCTATGATAAATAGGTGTTTTTCTTTGTACCGAGAGGCCATTTTTTTATTTAGGGACAATTATTTATTACCGCTTCCTGTCACGTGACAGTGTTACAATTTAGCGGTTTTCCTGCTATATCTGGAGATTTCGTTTGCAATCTAGCGGGAATTCTAGAAAATCTGGAGATATTTGGCACCCACACACCCGCACTAGATTATTAAAAAATAAAGAAAACCCGAAAAGCGATTGAAAATACTTTAAAACATAAAATAAACTCATTCATGTAAGTAAAAAAAGTAGCATTTATTGCCTTTGGTAACAATTATTTATTGATTATTTGTTTTGTTTTTCACCTTTTTTTCGACTAACCATTCTTAAATCTCACTATAAAATCGATTTTTCCAAGTACATTTTAGGTGGGGGGGCATTCCAACCTCCGAAGGGGTTTGTATTACTGTACACATAGATTCGAAAATGTTGTCAAAAAACAAATATATAACAAATAAATGTTATCAAAGGCAAGATAAGTTACTTTTCTGCCAAACTGGATATATTTTTCGTGTTTTTATTCAATGTAACATATTTATTCAGCTCGAAAAACATACAGTGTTTACCGATGTATTTAAAAATTCAAGATGGCGTCTCATACCCTCTTTAACATCGTAAGTTTGGAAAAAGGTGTTATAAATAAAAAACTATACAAAATACTATTAAAAACCCGCCGAATATATGCCAACCTATGTCACAGTAACATGTATTGAGCGAGTTTTTAACAGTATTTAATCCGGTTTTTTATTTATAACATCTTTTCCCAAACTTACCGTGTTAAAGAGAGAATCAGACTCCATCTTGAATGTTCCAATACATCGGTAAACACTGTATGGTTTTCGAGCTGAATAAACATGTTACATTGAATAAAAACACGAAAAATATATCCAGTTAGGTAGAAAAGTAACTTATCTTGCCTTTGATAACATTTATTTGTTATATATTTGTTTTTTGACAACTTTTTCGAATCTGTGTACAGTAATGCAAACCCCGATAAGTTAAAAATCTAGCGATTTTCTGGACATTTCTTTCTCCTGATCTCGCGGTTTTTTTAAAATCTCAGTTGACAACATTGCATCACTAAAAAAAACACCACAGGCTTAATGTAAACAGAATGTGTTTACAATATCGGTAAATTTTCAATGGGTTTAATTACATGATTATTGATAATGTAACCATGTGATTGAACTTAAATTTAAATTAACCACACGTGGTCGCAAAATGAATGCCGATGCTCAAAAGGTATACACATTTTGACTCCTCCCTTTACTTAAAAATTCACCAAAAATCAGGAAATTAATTAATTTTATGAAAATTGCAGTATTTTTCAAATAATGATCGCAGAATATAATGAACTAATTATTTTATATAATGAACTAATTATTCTTACTCTTAGTGAAAATGTTTTATTTTGTTTAAACAAAAAATACCTTTACTAAAGTTATGGTTTTCAGTAGTAAATAAAAAACGCAAGAATTTATTTTTGCTTTTTTTTAAAGCATCGTAATTTGTAACAATAAAAAATAATTTTTACAGTAACATTACGAAAAAAGCCCCTAAAGTCCGTATTAATGTATTCGATATAACTCGAAGAAAAATGAATTCTAGGTACTATTCAGGAAATTAAAGATTCAATTAGATTCCTATTTCAGTCACCTAAATTATTTAGGGTGAAATGAGTTTAGGAATTTATAGCCAAACCTAAATATTTTTTTTTTTGGTAAATATCTAGATACGCTACTACAGAACACCGACCACTCTAATTTGTTTGGGGGGGGGGATGATGTTGGGGCGCGCGCGCGCCCCAACATCACATCCGCCCCCCCCGCTCGCGCCCCCAATGTACAAAGTAAAATCTTCAGAAAATGTTAAATGGTGTTCTAATTGGTAAATGTCGGTGCGTTACTTACGGAAAATTTGAAAATTCGATGTTCCAGGTAAAAAAAAAAAAAAAAGAAAAACAGATAAATTACCCCCCTACTCCAACTTGGTGTGCTTTCCTTTTCTTATTTTATTTCTTTTTCAGCTAATTTTAAATTTTCCGCCCAAAAAGCGCTATAATGTATTTTTGAAAATTAGAAAATTCTATGTCCTGGGAAAAAAATCCCCTCCCCCCAACGTAGTTTGCTTGGTGAAGCCGTCGTTTATGCTACAGCGTTCATACGCGTAGCATAAACGGAAGCTGCAAAATGGTGGAAAGAAGTTCGTGGGTTCAGGGGTAAATACCATGCAAACGGTAAATTTGCCCCAAGTTTGACTATCAGATTCGTTGTCAGCGACCTCAATTACCTATAAAAAAACAAATTAGAGTGGTCGGTGTTCTATAGTAGCGTATCTGGATATTTACCTTTTTTTTCTTGCTTAAAAAAATAGCATTAATACAGTAAGTTAGGTAAACTGACTTTTTCGTTTAAAAATGGAATTATTTATTAACTTTAAAAAAAAAATTTTTTTTTTAATAAATATTTTGTGTTTTATATACGTAAAGTACAATTGTTGAATGTTACTGTTTTGATTATATTCGTTTGGGGGGCACAATTAAAAAATTAAGAAAGATTAAAATGAAGCGAAATTTAAGTTTCCGTTCCATTTTTACAACAACTGTAAAACTGTGCATACTCAGCAAGTTTTATCGTAATTTATAAGCATATTGAAACACTAAATCATCATTTTATTTATTTTTTTGCATAATTAATGATGGAAGTATTTTTCTGTTTATTTTCTTAACATCTGTTTAAAAAAATAAATAATTTGTACATTTTCTTGAAAAAAAGAATCAAACTTTTCTCTACTTTCACATGTGTTCCATTTTAACAAACTGAGCCACAGCAACGCGTGGCCGGGTACAGCTAGTATATATATATATATATATATATATATATATATATATATATATATATATATATATATATATATATATATACGTTTTATATTTGATAGAGGGAATTAGGCTTGGAGTCCAAAGAGCAAAGTTTATTTTTATGTATTAGTAAATGCATTAATACTTTTAAAAGAAAACAGTACCCATTGTGTTGTAAAGTTATCCTAGAGCTATATATATATATATATATATATATATATATATATATTGAGTAAAATGATTCATAATTGTGAATTAAAATCAGTTTCATAAATTGATCTTGTTTGTTTTTCCTGATGAAACTGATTTTAATTCACAATTATTAATCATTTTACTCTCTCTCCTCTCTCTCTCTCTCTCTCTCTCTCTCTCTCTCTCTCTCTCTCTCTCTCTCTCTCTATATATATATATATATATATATATTGTAGAAATATATTTTCTTATAATATATACCAATCCTTATTTAAGAAGCTCAATGTAATTACAGAGCAATATAGAGAATAAATTACAAAAAACTATATTCCAAAATATATGATGTTGACAATCTTATAATTTATTCTTTTGATTCAGTTGACTTATACAATTCTTGACAGTATCTGTTTCGTAGCGCAAAATCAATCACTTAATTATTATATCAATCAGTGAATCTATTATGCCCTTAACTCATCAGAAGAAATAGCAACAATCAATCCGTCAAAAGGAAATGAAGTGTGATTTGACATGATTAAAATCCGAAAATTGGAAGAGAAGCTTCATACACCTTTAATATGTTTATATTACGCCATTTTGATAGATAAATTGAAACAAAAAGTCGTAATGAAAATTATTCACTATCAGATGATTGGAATAATGCGTAGTTATTTTATCGTTGAACATTTTATAAATAACCGTTCTTGCACATCTAGTTGTAGTGTGAACTTATTGCCTATTCTCAGTAAGTCGCACTCTCTCTCTCTATCATCGCAAGATTGTAGAAACCATTTACATAAAGTATTCGCGAAATAATTTCTTTTTTTGGCTTAATGTGGTTTCTGTGTAATTGTTTATTCCATTTCCCTGGTTATAACCTCTATATCATCATAATTTTGTAACTCGTAATTTTACCTCGATTTAACTTGCTGAGGGATATTTGAAACTGTTAAGTGAGCCCTTTCAGCCTCTTAATTTTTTAAGATCCATGTTTTAGAATGAATATGGTCTTTATATAGCTATAAAATTTTCGGTATCACACGCACACGCACACACGCACCGCACACACACATATATATGAAAACGGGTGATATTTTATTTGATATGTACATTGATGAGATTAGTGTTTTTGTGCGTATTTAAGAATTAAAAAAAAAAAAGTTTTATGCGACCATGTTAATCACTTTCGTTTTCTGTTATAGTGATATCAAATCTATAATTTATAGTTTGATATGTGAATCTAAAGTATATAATATCGGGAATCTATTATTCATCACGCCCTGCAGAGAAACATTCTTCCTTTTTGGGTTCATATTGCAGTTAAGCTAGACGTGACACCCACTCATTTATAAGCCGATTATTTTCTAACGGTTCGCATTAGCACATCATATGTACAAGCGATTACGTAACAATAGACATATATTCGGATTAGTTATACAATCACGGAATTATTTATGATTTTAAATCATATCTAACCCATTGTAATCAGCAATTAAAAGAGCTGCCTCGTTATGGCGATGATGAAGGTGAATTATAAATCAAACGTTTTTTTTTATATCAGCAAAAGAGAAAAATCAGTTGAAATGAAAAATCTCATTGTTAGTAATTTTTGACGATATCCCGAAATAAACAAAAAATTACATTCCTTACCATCAAATTTGCATATGTTTGACAATTAAAGACTTTTTGGTTTAATAAAATTTAATCTTGGGATTTAATGTCTGGTCGTCACTCATAAATAAATAAAAATTAATACAAATACATTTTGTGCAGAATGTAGAGTCCGGTTATGGTTAAAAAAAAAAAAGAATGAAAAAGAAAAAGAAAACAATATTTATTGCGTCTAATTATTTGCTGGCGAGTCTCGTAAAGTAACGAGATTTCTTGTTACCTCATATGCAAATGAGATGCTATCGACTTGAATCAGTTGGAGTCGTGAGCTTGAACAGTAGTGTAACAAATGTAACCACGGAAATTGTTAGTTAAAAGTACAGAATTGTTAACAATTCATTTTTGAAAGTGCGGCATTATTAACGGTTGATTATTTAACCAAAAATCTGATTATCTCTAGGTATGACAATAATAAAGGCGAAAATTTTGACCCCATAACAAATAATAACAGTACAAATTTGTAAAATAAAATTGATTTATTGTAATTTTTGCAGTATTCTCAAGAAAAAAGATTCTAAAAAAATCTTCGTAAAACTGGTGAATTTTCAAAAATACCCCCAAAACCTATAAACAGGAAAATTGGAACTACATGTTATTTCTACATATTTTGACGTAAACAATGAAAACAGCGTGATATTTACAATTCTCTACAAAATCAAATAATTGATCAATTTCGTTAATTTTTTACAGACGTATTAGAAAATAGCTCAACTATATATAAACTGAAATAAAATAATATATAAAAAAATTCTCATCCCCTCCTCCAACGCAATCTTATAAGATTTTTGGGGAGGGGGTTCACATCCTTGTTTTATTACATATAAAAATATAGTGGACTGATGAAATAAAATATATTAAAATAAAATAAAATACGCATCTAGTGCGCTTGAAAGCCACATCACAACGTAATATTAGGAAAATAAACAAATATTTTACTTGTTTGAAATTTACAACATAAATATATTTCGGAGCTATACTCCATCCTCAGTATGTTGTTTTCTTTCTTTTTCTTTTTCTTCTTTCTTGTCATGTTGTAAAGTTGGAGAAAGAAAAGTTCCAATGTCAAAGGTTTATTTTCGTATTAGTAAATATGCATAATGCAAACGTGTGTTTAAGTAAGTAAAGTTTGGTTAGCAGTCACAAGGTTTAGAGATGTGTAGATCAATATTTTCATAGTGTGAATATGCGTGGGTAAGTAATATGTGTATGTGAGTATTTAGCATTGTGTTTGAGTGTGCGTTGGTTTACCCTGTTTTTGTAGGCGCGTGTGAGTGAGTAATAATTCGTTTCTGTTCGCTTAACTCATATTAATGTGTACGTAAGAGATGAGAGGAGTTGGTAAACTGCTTCTGTGGTACCAGTATTCAAGAATTCTGATGAAAGAACTGACCCATCAAATTATCGCCTCATTAGCCTCCTCCCACTTTTCGCCAAAATATTTGAGACCATAATTAACCATGCTCTAGTCCATAACCTTACAGATGCTAAACTTCTGACTGATAAACAATATGGATTTAGTCAAGCCCGTTCCACAGCGGACATCCTCACTGTAATCTCTGAACGTATATACCATTCACTGGACAAAGCGGGGGAGGGCAGAGCGGTAGCTCTAGATATATCTTAGGCTTTTGACAGGGTATGGCATGTGGGTCTCCTCAGGAAAATTAAATCATACGGTATCACTGGTAGAATACTTAACATAATTAAATCCTTCTTAGATAAGAGAAAAATCCAGGTTGTCATCGACGGTCGTACATCTAAACAGTGTGATATAATTGCAGGAGTGCCTCAGGGGTCTATCCTTGGGCCTCTATTGTTCCTAATATTTATTAATGACCTCCCCGACAAAACTGCCTCTGAGATGGGTATATATGCTGATGACACCACACTCTATAACAGGCATGACAGGAAAACAAATGAACACATAACTAAAGAAATGACAAAAACACTAGAGGATGACCTCCAATCTGTAGTGGAATGGGGACATAAATGGATGGTCACATTCAATGCTGCCAAGACTAAACTGGTTTCCTTCAATAATTACAAGAAACCTTCTTTGCCACCAATAGCAATTGCCAGTGACTCCCTGTCTGAGAGTACATCTTTCAAACTGCTTGACCTAACGTTCACAGGAAACATGAGTTGGAACAATTATATTGAAAACATTGCCAGGGCCGCTGCGAAGAAGGTAGGCTCTCTCTACCGTGCTAGAAAACTACTGACACCTGAAAGTATCCTGTACCTCTATAAGGCCACCATTCGCCCATGTATGGAGTATTGTTGTCACATTTGTGTTGGTGCATCTGCTGCTAATCTCTCGCTCCTAGACAAGGTTCAAAAGAGAGTCGCAAATCTGATAGGCCCTGAACTGGCATCTAAGCTTCAGCCTCTGTTCCATCGACGAAACGTTGCATCCCTCTGCCTGTTCTACAAGTATTTTAATGGTGAATGCTCTAACGAACTGCAGACACTTGTGCCCCCACCACGTAGACACCCTCGACAAACCCGACAGGCAGCTAAATGCCACCCCACACAGTAGAGATCCCTAGATGTAAAAGATCTTTCTACTCCAGTAGTTTCTTCCCCAGAAGCGCTAGACTCTGGAATTCTATTCCAGGTCCCTGCTTCCCTAACTGTACTGACATGCAGAAGTTCAAGTGCAACGTGAACCGACATCTTGCCCCAGAAGTAGCTGCCCCTGATAGTAGCTCTCTACACCAAAGTGGCAATTTGCCTTGTTTGGGGTGAAAATGTAATTAAAAAAAATGTGAGTTGTTCAGGTATTTTCCCAGTACTCTTGCATAATTTGACCAGAATTATCGTGAATTCCCGTCAAGCATGGATCGGGCGAGACTGGCAATCATTGGTGTCAACCGAGCGTTGTTCAAATCTTGAAAGGCTAACTCGGCTTTTTATTTTATTTAATTTTTTTTCTGTTATGTTTTTATTCATTTTTAAGGTGATACTAAGGGGAGGTAACTTTTTATTTTCTGATTAGTTACTTATTTATCATTTATTAATTTATTTATTTATTATTATTTTTTTTTTGTAATTCAATTTCTGGGAGTTTGATTAGGCAATGAGAAAGCGTTATTTAAATAGAAGCAGACGACATTCGAATTGGAAGAAAGCAACTACCCCCCCCCCCAAAAAAAAACAAATGTTTGCTTAAAAAAGATCGTGTGTAAAGGATGGTTTCTCTTGGAGATGTACAAATGGACAGTGCAGACAATGGATATCCTTGCGCACAGGATCGTTTTTTTTTGCGGGATCCAAGTTGGAGATTCCAACAATAGTAAAAATCATTTATTTGTGGGCGTTCGAAATGGCAAGCCTAAAAAATATTTCCTCTGCTCCATCTCCTCCCTCTTTGCCGTCGATAGCCTTTCAAAAGTCGACCAAAGTAAAAGATTCCTTAGGAAATATCCTCATCTCAAGAAAGTTCTTCTGCCGGTAATTAACAACCGAAAAAAAAAATCTCAATTTTTACAAATGTCTGTGAACCCTCCAATCCACCAAAAAAACTCGACTGAGCAAAAAATCTTGAAAATAATTTAAAAAAAAGAAAAAAAAGAACAAAACAAAAAACTTGTATTTGCACCTAACAATTATAGGGTTAAAAAATTTTTTTTCTTGACGCAAAAAAAACAAAAACAAAAACCTTTCTGTTGATAATAATAAAAAATTTTAAATACTAAAATGAAATAAACATATTTTCATTTTTCAAAGTATTTTTTTTTTCATTAGTCTGCGTCTGTTACGACGTTCGGCTGACACCGATGATTGCCGGTCTCGTTCGATCCATGCTAGATGGGAATTCACGAGTATTCGGGTCAAATTATGCAAAGTACCCTTTTTCTTTCCTCTTTATCATTTTTGAGTCTTGTTCAGGACTTGATAATTTTCTTTCTAATTTTTGGCCTTTATCTCTTCGCTTTATAGGAGATTCTAACTTCACACTGATTTACTATTTTTACGTATACTTGTTACATTTGAGATTTGAAACTATTTTGATCGGTTGGGAAATATTTTGAGTTTATACGTTTAATTTTGTTGACAGCCCTAATAGGAATTTCTAAGTTCATACTAATATACTACTTTCACATGCATGTTTTACTTTTTTGACTTTGAAACGATTTTCATTGGTTGGAAAATATTTTGAGTTCTCATGCTTGATTTTGGTGACAGATCTATTGGAAGTTTCTAAGTATACACTTACGTGGTACTTTTTGCGCTTTAGAATGGTTTTCATTGGTTAGAAAATATTTTGAGTTCACACATTCCTGTGAAAACCAACTTGATGAAGAGAGCAAATATGAACAAAGCAGAGAAAGAAAAATGGTAGCAATTAAAGCCAATCGCTTTTTAATATTCATGGACACCACTTGGCGATTCAGTCACCACCACATAATTAGTTGCAGTTTTGTTTTAGTGAAATAAGGTTGGACATACAGATACAAAAATGCACCATTTGATTTGACAAATTGTGGGAGGTCCAACTATGTATAGGAAAGAATGATTACATTTATAGATAAAGGTTCTCATTTGTCTGTTTATGTTTTCATCGGCTGATATAATTTAATAATTTGATTAACGCGTTTTTAACATTTCATTTTTCTTTTCGTTTTCAGAAACTACTATGATGACCACCACCCGTAAGTATCGCATCCTTTTCATCATAACATTCGCTTCAATAGAAAAGAGTTGTTTGATAAATCTTATTAAATTAATACGATAGAGTGTGTGTTATTTTGTGTGTTACACTAACATTTTTTTCTTCCAAGCGACTGTTGTTTAATTGTTATGACCTTCTATTTCTTGTAATAAATAATTTTATCAAGAATTCTTCATAAGTTTTGGTTTCGGTTTCTATTATATGAAGGAACTCACGTTATATATATATACTCCTGTAAATTTGTTTTTTGTGTGTATTGATATTCATATTAAAAACCCTTTTTCTATTTTTTTTTAAGTACAACTTTGTTATATATGGGTGGTCGAATTGCATTCATTTGCAAAATATCTAACTAATTTACATATTCGTTTAAACATTCATTTTAATTAATTCCCTATTAGTTTTTTTCGGTTTCCTTATAAGATGATAATCTTTAGTTAACTATTATGTGTAATTATATTCATGCAGATATTCTACATGATTTATATTTGCGTAAAAAGTTTATAGTAAACAAAAACCTCTTTCTATATATATTTATGTATGCGTATATATATATTTGTTTAAAAAAATCGCCTACCAAATTCTTCTGTTAGTTTTTGATCTATAGACATGAAACTTAATATATAGGGTATTCGAACCCATGCGAAACTTTATATTTAGGGGTTTAGCAAGGTAAAATCTGATCAAAAGTGTGAAAAAAAATAGAATTTGCCAGGTGAAAGTCGAACGACGGCATTACGAATATGCATGCAGAACGTAATAGCCATTGGTTCCTATTTTGATTTTTAGCCTTTCCGCAAACATGTCTTCATAGCTCAGGCATTAACGTCAAAGGATAAAGTAAATTGTTAGCGAAACGTTTTGGTTTCGATTCTTGGTGGTGGCGCACGAGTCATTTAAAAAAAACTTTTTAAATCATTACTATATATTGGGTACAATATAATATAATAATAAATACGAAATCTGCATTAATCAAAATATCCTATTCAAGCGTATTTTACGACCGAGCAATGCCGGGTGGCCAGCTAGTATATGCATATTTTTTTTCCATAAGTTTTGGTTTCGGTTTCAGTTCAAGCTGATGCACCTAAGTCATATATATATATATATATATATATATATATATATATATATATATATATATATATATATATATATATATATATAAATCACAACTTCATAAAATATAAGAATCGATATGCATGCATGATTCAAAATTACATATTTAAGCATATTTTACGACCGGGCTACGCCGGGCGTCCCTGCTAGCTTAGATAATTACTTTTGCAGTTTTAACAAAAGAGCTACAACAATATCAGGGCGTCTCGATTTACGCTGAACGTCCACAGAATGCCAACATCAATATATTACACATAGGTCTCGCTAGTATTAAATTAATAGACGACCCGTGACCCGCGGTGTCAACATTGACATATTGTGCATTAATGTGGAGATTAGATATTTTTTTTGGAATCCAGATCTAAACAATTAACTGTTGGAGAGATTTTACGATACTTGTGCATCTATGTAACTGCGCTGAAATAATAACGTCATTATTTAGAAACCAATTATTAATATGGGGAGCGTGTTCTGTAGACATTTTCTATATTCACCTAACAATTTAATAAACAAAAACATCGTAAAAATTGAATTTAACGTGAAAATACTATTAAAAATAATAACACGGTAATATAGATGCACAAGCACCGATTTTACAAATCACAATCAACGTTCGTACATTGTAAATTATATAAATTTATTAATTTCCATTTTTTCTTTATTTACGTTATTTATTTATTTATTTTTATTAGTACTATGCTCTTCTTTTTGTATCTTTGTCTTTACATACTTCGTGCTGTTATTCTCCTTCTCCTAGCTGTTAATAATGTATATTTTCTCTAATCCTTCAAGAATGTTGTCAATTATTCTTTTGAGACAAAAGTTAGATTACATAAGGGATTTAACACAAACTCCTTAGATCATGAAAATAATTTAGAAAAGTTGTTTTTGTTCAATCAGTTTGCAATGTAAGTTTAACGTTAACTGATCCCTTTGCTCAAAATCCGGAAAAACGGAAGTATGTATTTGGGCTAAACCTGAGTCGAGAATTCAAATAGCTACCACCTTTAACATTAAAAAATATAGTTAAATGATTTTGCAGTAAAATCGAATAGTCACGTTTATATAAAAGACTAGCGGGGGTACGCGGCGTTGCCCGGGTATTTGTAGGTGTGTGTGTTGGGGGGGGGGTAAAGCAGAACAAAAATGAAACCTAACCCTGTTTAAATATAAAAAAAAAACGATAAAAAGCAGTGATTTTAAAAATGGAAAAAATAAGGGGGACTTGGTGGCACTTAGGCTCGAATCCGGAGCCTTAAGGCTAATAGGCTGAGCCTAAACACCTGTGCTACGGCGACAATATTAATGTGAGAGCGATTAAAAAGTGAATGTCAAACATTACGCTATTCCGCAGTTTTTAATGAGGTCAAATCGTTTTACTGCGGGATAGTTGTTTCGAGTTTGTTTACCCCAAAAGTTTACATCCGGTTCGAATCCAGTTTCGATGTTTTTATACTGAAAAGTGAAAGCAACACGCGGCGTTGCCCGGGTGTTTGGAGGTGTGTGTGTTTGGGGGAGAGTAAGTCAGAACAAAAGGAAACTAAAACGATGTTAAACTTGTTAAAAAATATAACCAAAAAACAGCGATTTTAAAAATGGAAAAAAAGAAAATAAAGGGGGTAGGTAGCAGGTAGGCTCGAGCCGGAGCCTTGAGGCCAATAGGCCGAACCTGAACACCTGCGCTACGGCGACAGTAGCAATGTAAGACCGATTAAAAAAAGTGACAAAAATCAAGCTTTTTCGCAGTTTGTAATGAGGTCAAATCCTTTTACTGCGGGATAGTTGTTTAGTTTGTCTGGTCGATCGAACCCGGTTTCGCCTTTTTATATACCGAAAAGTGAAAGCAACACGCGGCGATCCAAAAATGTGGAATATTTAGCGTTTCAAAGTCGGGTTAATTAAATAGACAGGCAACCCCCTTAGATATTATCATTTAGACAGCATATACAAAGTTTTAAGAATGAGCGACCCTTCCTCCGAGACCCCGCCCCCCGAAAAAAAAACCTTTTGCGGACATACACAAAAAGGTAACATACATATATACACACACATATTTTGCCTTTTGTATATAGAGATAATATAGCTAAACCATTTCACATAATAATCTCACCTGTCTGTTTAAATGTATGTATACATGTATGTATGCATGCATGTATGTATGTATGTTTGCCTAAAATTTCGACAGAGTCAACGGATTTTCACGAGATTGGTATCGTTTTGAAGCTCGATCCTTCGGACAACAAACATCGAAAAATTGGCTAAAAAGTTTAATTCATTCACCTTCAACTAGGCACTTTTCTACAAGGAGGGGTCGCTTTTTCGACGATATTTTCAAAAGTTATCTCTTTTCGATTGACTAGCCTTAATTTAAACCTTCGTCACTTCAGGTTTTGCTATGGACGCAACGGCAAAGATGTCACGTTTTTGTTTTCACGTTCTTTTCCTCCTTCTTGGTACGGGTTCGAGCTTGCCTGCCTACCACCACTTTTTCTTCTTTTTTTTTTTGATCAACACACACCTCCAAACACCCGGGCAACGCCGGGCACCCAGGCTAGTTTTACATAAAAGATCAAATCGATTGCTCATTTTACATTAAAAATCAAATTAATTGCTCATATTACATTAAAAATCAAATGGGTGAATGATTTTGCAATAAAATCAAATAAGTAAATAATTTCACATAAAAGCATCTAATAGATAAATCATTTTCCATTTAAAATAATTAAATGGATTATTTTACATTAAAGAAACAAACAATTATTCCAGTTTACATGAGGAATCTAATGTGTATATCATTTAATATTAAAAACCAAATAAATGGATCATTTTAAATTAACAATCGAATGTGTGAACAATTTTGCATTGGAAATCATTTTAAATTAAATTGGTAGATCATTTTACATTAAAAAAAAACAACAAAAAAACGTGGATCATTTTTTATTAAAAATCAAAGATGTAGATTTATTTTACTTAGAAAATCAAGCACGTGAATCATTTTGCATTAAAATAAAATAGATAGACCATTCTACAGTGCAACCGATATAGGTTTATCATTTAGAATGAATATCAAAGAGGTGGACAATTTGCACTAAAAATCATATACGTCACTTTTCATTATCATTAAATAGGTGAACCACTGTCTGTTAAAACTAAAAATATTAGACATTTTTCATTAGATATCAAATAAGCAGATCATTTGGTATTTGAAATTAGATAGGTTCATTATTTTACATTAAAATCAAATAGGTTGTCCATTTTACACAAAAACTCAAATTGATTGATTATTTTCAAATTGGTCGGCCATTTTTGTTGCAAATAAAGTTGGTTGTGAATAGTGTTACTTCAAAAGTTTCATAATTTCACAATACTGCGAACATAAAGCGAACATTATATTAAGGTCAGCTGTTAAGTAATTCCGGTACCAAATAATATTAAACCATGGCGTTTTATGTAAAAAAAAAAATATAATTAAAAATAAATTAAAACTTATCATATAACCCTTCGATAACGTGCAAATTATTAAATGTGTAATTTATTATTCATAATGTATTAAAATGAAATTTATTGCTTTCTTTACTTGCAGCAATACCACTTCCAAAACCAGGTAATTATTATTATTATTATTATTATTATTATTATTATTATTATTATTATTATTATTATTCCTCTTCTTCTTCTTCTTTTTGTTTTAACCCACTAAGAGTTTTCACACAGGTAAACATCAAAGATTACTCGTTGAGATGAACCTGTGGTGTTCCCTGGAGTCTGAGTGACAACAAACCTCCTCAGATTTCCAGTACTCACCTTTGCAAATTAGTTTGCATTATCGCAACAGTCGTTCACCATTTATTTTTCGTTGGTAGCAACCATTGGCCTTCATTGGAATTTAGGTAGCAATAAGCCTCTCCAAGGCCCCAGTCCTTTTCGCACTCAACCAGTGGAAATTAGTGATTTTAGTAGACTTTTTCTGACAACAACGTGTTCAATTCACCAACGTATTTGCCACTGGATTTTTATCACGTACATTTATTCCACAGCACAGTATTCAATTTAATGAAGTATATCCTAGTGGATTTTTATGACAAATATTTTTTCCACGGCGCTCTAATCAATGTAGCAACATATCTGTAACTGGATCCTAGTTGCATAGTGAACTTTTCCCCAACAACACTGTATTCAATACTGATACTTTTATATTGTTGATAATGATACCTGCAATATTGCTCAATGATTTTATCCCTTGGAGGGCTAAAACGCTTCTTCTTGATTTCCATTCAGCTCGATTTCATGGAAAGCAAAGCACGTCGGTCGCATGTAAACGATATGTATAAACACTCTCATTCCAGCATGTATTTGTTCATTTTTAAGGATCAGTTAGGTTTCGTGGACTCCATAAAATAATCAAATCAAAAGGGATGCTTCCAGATCTACCCTGGTTGATCTTCGCAAACGCACGGGCCATCTGTAAACAAACAAATAATAAAACTGAGTTTTTTGGTGTTTCGTCACAGTCGATTTTAATATTTTTTTTATGAAAATAGCTCTAGAAAATACACGAAGCTATTTGATGCAATAAGGTAAAACATTTACTACTTCAAGGCCAAAAACTAGCTAAATGTTAGGTGGGTAGATTATGACCGAGAAAACAGCAATTCTTCCCCCTTTGTCAGAAACATCACTTATAAAACGGTAGGACTAAAGGACAAAATAAAGGAAGTGAAAGTTACGAAGCTGCCGAAAGTAAACACAAAGTTCACTTTCTACTCTCCTAATATAGGGAAAGATTTATTTTAAGAAAAAGAGGAGGGCAGATTGTTGTGGTTTAAGTGTTGAAGGAAGAACACGAAAGCTTGGAAAGAGTGAAATGAAATATATATTAACAGAAAATACAGAAATGTATATTGGTTGAGTGTGGCTCAATTGGAAGGACAACGTAAGATTACAACCTATTCCCTATGAGTCTCAGGTCCATACTGCTGGACAGCATAAACTGGTTACCGGAAGTGACGTGAGGAATAGTCCATCGTCAGAATATGTAGAGGTGCAACCCCAACACAGATATATTAAATATTTCGTGCGTCGACCATCAACTTGTGTAGACCTGAAGTCGATCCTTTTGTTTTGTCTTATCTTGTGGTCTCCTTTAAACCTAATTTATTTGTTTTTACGTCGAGGTTCTATGAAGTAAGCAAAGACAGGCTTTTCTGCGGCAACAATAAGGCAAATCAATACTATTTATTATCACTTGATTGAGGCTATGACTCATCATGTTGAACACCTAAAGTGATTTGAAAAATTTAATAAAAATCCTGACCAAAATGAGAAATAAATTAACTTATCCTTTCTTTTTTGTTGTTCATCAGTCGTGAAAAAGTTTGATGTCTCACTGACATTCCCGGGAAATTTTACCTCTGCTTTGAACGATTCATCTTCACAAGAATATAAAAGAAGAGAGGAAGATATTATAAGCAAGGTAGGTGTGTGATATAATTACCCCCGCCAAAGCAAAGGTTGCGTTTTCAGTTTAATTTGTTTGATCACTATGTTTGTTTGTTTGTTTACTTGTTTCTTTTTTGTTGTTTTCTTTTTTACAAACTAGAGTTCACTTCGCTTAACCATTTGTCACAAAACTTGGTTAAAATATCGATCATCGTCTAACGTAGAAGTAATTATAAAATATCTAAGTAAAAAATCAGGGTTACAGAATAGGTAAAACTCACACTTTAGCAATAACTTCGGTTTTTTCTTTCAAACTCTTCAGTTGATGAAGAATCGATTACATTCGGTATCTTTAGTTCTGTAGACCGAGTATCCAATGTTTCCATAAAATGGAAGATCAAACTAATGGATGGTATCAATTGAACAATTAAAATCACACACACACACACACACACACACACACACACACACACACACACACACACACACACACATATATATATGGTCATTCACATACAGTACTGTTTCGTTGTATCACAACTCATCAGTGCGGCTAGGCAAACACCTTTCCGCAGCCGTGGATTAAACCTACAACCGTCGCATTGACAGTCGGCAGCTCTCACCATTCGGCTACGAATCAGTGCCACAAATATTTCTCCTAGAGTGCGTATTAAATCCACACCCTCCCGCCGCAAAGTGCTCGAACCATCAGCTTGTTTACAAATAAATTAATAGTGGGCTTCGCTTAATCGCTTTAAATACGCGTCGGGTGAAAATATATTTACAAAGTGCTCAACCCAAAGGGGGGGGCTTTAATTGTATAATATATATATATATATATATATATATATATGTATATATATATGTATATATATATATTATACATTAAGAGGAGATTATAGATAGATATATAAATACCCGTTCACATACACTTTTCACGATGAAGCTAGAACCCAGAATTAGATAGAATCGAGCAATTGCATTGACAACGAACAACGCGTTTTCTGTTGTCGATGCAATTGCTCGATTCCATCTAATTCTGGGTTCTAGCTTTATCGTGAAAAGTGCATGTGAACGGGTATATATATATATATATATATATATATATATATATATATATATATATATATATATATATATATATATAGGAGAAGATGCACCCCAGTCTTCGTTAAGACATACATCTAGGAGAAGGAAAACTGATGTAAAGCATGAGGTCTACTGTCTGCTCTGTTTTGTGGTAGCTATTGCACTGACTGGGATAAGCAGTTGTACTAAAAAGTGCGGCTGGTTCTACACAAAGCATTCGCCACTATAATCACATGTTCTGTGTGGATTTCTGAGCACTTTAGTTGTTGGATCAGACCTTATACGTCGAAATCGATGGGAGTATCATCTTATATATGTATATATTGTATTATAAAACTCAAATCGTCTTGCTTGGGCGTTGAAACCGTCCATCCGCTTCCGGATTACGCCTTTCAATTCACGATTTCATGCTTCAAAAATTAAAATCAAACTTTATGAAGAAGCGAGAGTGTTGGGTCTTGATCCGGCACATTTAATAAATAAAGGAACAACAACTTAATTCGAACTACCGAGATTAAAAGCAGCCTTTTAATTGCTACGATTTGCACTTAAAATCACTAAAAATAGTTAAAAATCACTTCTTATATATAAAAAAAATAAAAATACTTGACCAATTTACGTGATTTTTGGAATATGACATTTTCGTTCTGTGACGGGTACATATATCACAACGATTTTTCTGTATTTTTTTTTTTTTAAATTTGGTTGAACTCTGGACTTGCACCAATAACTGTAAAGAGAAAAATTGTAACCAGAAAAGAATAATCGAAAAGCTGCGCTTTTGTAGATGAAGTTAAAAATGAACGGGAGATAACTAACATTGGCTAAGTGAATAATCATTTAATGAAAAGAAAATTTAGAACGTTGAAAATGTACGTAACTTATAAGACGATACTTGCCGAGTCTGTAATATGTTTCCCCTTACATTTTTAAAAGTTTATTACAATTTATGGGCCAGATTGTAATTTTCATTTCTAACATAATGAATGTTAATTAACGAACAAATACTTGGTCCTTGTTCAAAGAGGGGTGACAGATCGATTTTAAAAAAATACATGTCCCTTAAAGCAAAAACAATATTACTTACTTAATTTTAATGTCGAAAATAGTAATATATCCAGAAATTACGAAATTTATCGAGTAGAAAGTTATTTATAGTTAAAAGTATTTTTTGCAGAAAATTGGGGTAGAAATGCATTTTTCACAGATGTATTAGCGTAAACCGTGAAGATTGCAGAAACTGGGGACATAACTCAAAAGCATATTTTATATCACATCAAAACGGCGTCCAACATGTGTAACCAATATTGAAAAACTTTCTTCTTTTTTTTTACTAAAAACAGAATAGCAGTTGTTCTACTGTATGAATTTTTGTAATTTTTGGATATATTACTATTTTCGGTACTATTGTTTTTACTTAAAAGGACATATTTAAAAAAAATTGATCAGGCACCTCTCTTTGTATAAGCAGCGAATACTTTAACAACGAAGTAATGTCGCCCAACAATTAGCAAGCAGAATATTTTTGGTAAACTTTAACAATGGAACGAAAATACTAGAAAAAGTACATAAATGGTTATTCTTTTCCCGTTTTCGATTATTCTACTCTTCTCAATTCAGTTGTTATATTCACAACGTTTCGGTCATTGTAAGTTGCAAGTTTCTTTAAAGGTTACATGAGCTGAAATGTTTTGCTATAATAACTAAAATGAGAATAGTAGTCCGACACGAATAATACAAATTATCAATAGACATCCTAAAAAAAATATCCGCATTGCGTGTTTCTTGTTAATTCTCTCCTTTTATTTTTCTTTTAGCAAATTCGAGAAATTTATTATTGTTTGACTAATAGAACCCACTAAGTAAACGCTGACTTTTAATAAATAAAATTGAAGCACTGTCGGAAAAAAAAAAAATTAAAATCAAACTGTAAACATGTGATCATCTACATTATTAATTTCTATACTACTTTGAAGGAAACTCCTATTTCAGCCACGTAAAATTTTTCGACTGAAATAAGATTCGGTGAACAACATAGCTTTTTGTCTTACTATTTTTTCTAAAACATGGATTTTAAAAATTTAGATAAATTACATCAAACTTTTTCTTATCAATAACCACTTGTTGTTTTCCGAATTTTATTAAAACAATAGTTTTCCTAATTTAATTATATAAAAACATCCCCGGAATACCCTGGTAATGTTATTATTTTGTCCTTGCATAAATCATATCATGCTAACCGTTCGGAAGTAGAGAAACTGAAAGGTAATCTGCTATTCTCGAATAAAATCTTAATTCCTAAAAAGCTATCAGATTTAGCTCATTTTCTCCGATTAATGTCATTAGTTTATTGTTACATAAGTCGTTTAATGTTAAAAATGTGAAACAAGCATAAAAGGCAGAAGCATAAGTATGAATAATGAAATAGGTATGTTAGAATTACAAAATCGCTGTTCGTATATTCTAAGAAACTGGACTATGGAAGAAAGAAAGGAGCATTCGTCGAATTTAATCGTTTAATTTTAATCGAAAATGTATAGAAAGTAACTAAAATAAAAGTAGTGTTAAACACAAACAGCGTTCATGGCATTATTATACAATGAACAGTGTTACTTGGAAGGGTAGGAGTAGATATTAGTATGCAGGTGAAAAGTGGCCGCAACCTTCAAACTTAATTGGGAGCAACAGTTTTCCCAGGGAAAATGTAAACAATTTTGAAAAAAAAAAGATGAACTCATATTTTCTGTAATTATGTATGAGAACTTGGCCTCAGTAATTAGCAAGACAGATTAGCATAAGAAGCTTTTGATTCTAAACCTATGTTCTATGAGAGAACGGAAAAATCGACTTTATTATGTAGATTGTTGATGTCATTGATATGGTTACGTAGTGGCGTGTACAAGTCTGCTGGTGCTCAAGGACAACTTCTCTATGCTATGTCATAAAGATTCAAGTATAAGACCTAGTATTAAGATATAGTTAGAATATGATTGGGTTTTCCCCACCCCTAATTTAAGAGCCTCGTTTGCCAACTCGCTGCACGCGGTTGCTGTAGATTTAAATAATACTATTAATTATATAATTACACATATGTTTTCAGATGGATTCCATTTATAAGAATAGTTCCCTGAGTAATCAATACAACGGAACTGACGTTCTGGGATTCAGGTAAGTGTTCAAACAATATGACACCGCTAACCTAATAGTGCACAATTTGTCTTTTATCAGTAAAATTGTTTTTCATATTATTTAGATTATTCAAACTACTGTTCTCATCTTGAGTGGTATTTTTACAACATTGCAACCTTCATCTGATATTTCTTGTTGAACCCGATAATCTTTTTATCGAATTCAGGAATCTGCACAGAATCTCGAACGGAGCCCTTTATTTAATCCACAGCATGCTTTCGTTCAGTTAGGCATGACCGAGTAGAAGTCCTAAATAATTCGCAGTTGTGTTCTTTGTATTTCCGTACTGAGGATTAAAATATCAATCGCCAGAAGAGTGTCACTTACAACTGAATTTTACCACGTACCTTAGTCACATGTCCTCGAGTCTGTGCGGTCGATATTCGGAATGCAATTGCATATTACTTAGGACTTCTACTCAGTCATGACCGACAAGAGCATGCTAACCCTGTCGATTAAATAAAAGGTTCCATTCGAAATTCCGTGAAAAGTCTAGAGTTCGACAGAAAGATTCTCGAGTTCGACAAGATACGTCTAAAGAAGTTTGGAGATTACATCGACCGAAACGTTATGAACATTACACTCAAAATGAGTATAGTAGTCCGAATAATCCAACTATTACGAATTATCAACCCTCATCTTAAAAAAAAAAGAAGAAACAAAACTATTTTGTGATTACAATATTATATTCAAGCAAAATTACGAGGTGTATTGAGAAAGGAAGGTTGTGTAAAAGACATATAAAGAGATTTTGAGTGAGGAATGTTTTGATCGAGAGAAATTGGCGAGAGATTTAAGTGAAAAATAAAGAGATATATTAGAAAAGAATGATTGCGTATAAATCAAATTTAAACAAAACAATTTAATCGTATTATTTGGATACATTGGACTACTGTTCTCATCTTGAATGTGATTTTCACAACGTTTCGGTGGATGTGACCTCCGACCTTTTTCAGGTATATCTTGACGAACTCGGGAATGTTTCTATCAAACTCGGAAATTTGGACTGAATTTCGAGCGGAACCCTTTACTTACTTCACGGGGGTAGTGTGCTATTGTTCCGTCAGTCATGACCGGATAGAGGTCCTAAGTAATTCACAATTTCGGTCGCCTACACTGAGGATTGAACCTTCAACCTTCAGAAGAATATAACTTTTACAATTGATTTTTCACAGGTCCTTTGCTATGATTCCAAATAATACGAATAACCAATCCTCGTCTAAAAAATTCAGAAACTTCCAAATAATTTAAACTTTTTGCTGACGATTTAAGCGTTATGTATTTAACATGACAGTTATGAAATTATAATGGTATTGATATTATTATGATATTAATATTCAAATGATATTCATATTACAATGATATAATAATCGTATTTTTTATATTATAATCGTATTAATGCCATATCGTATTGATATTACAATAGTATTTATGTTATAATGGTATTTCTGCTTATTGTGGTATTGATAATATACTGATATTAATAGCACTGATGTTAAAATGATATTGATATTATAATGTTATAAATATTATAATTGTATTGATATTATATTGTTATAAATATTAAAATGGTATTGATATAATGATTTTAATATTATGATGGTATTGATATTATAATGGTACATATATTATTATTGCATTGATACAATAATGGTGTGCGTATTATAATGGTATGAATATAATAATAGAATTAGTATTACAAAGTCAGCAATGGCGACATCCTCAATGAAGATGCTGTGTGCATCAATTCGATATGTCCCAATGGGGCATCATCACTGATAACGTTTGCGACTGCAAGATCAACAATTACATAAAGTCGAAAATCTACCAAACAGTTGTCGCATCCATCACTATATAAACAGCTCTGAGTGCTTGCTGACAACGAGGAAAATGAAGCGAAAACTCACTATTATGGAAATCAAAATGCTTCGTTGAAAGTCAGAAATTATATCGGCACCGCCGACATCTGAATGCAACACAGCATCACTCAAGGGCATCACTCAAGAGCACTCAAGAGAATGTTGACTCAGATGAGCTGGATATGTGCTGAGAGCAAGCGAAACTCGCTCTTAGATTAGAAGCAATCGAGAGGAAGGTTAATAATGAGATGGACAAACGTATCACACAAAAATCTCTGTAAAAAAGTCGGCCTTCGCGCGGACCAAGCCTATAATCGTGTCGGGTGAAAACAAAAAAAAAATCCAATATTGCGGACCCCCGCCAAAGATCAGCGCAAAAGAAAGCGAAGATTAGTATAACAGAGACATTATGAGTGATATAACATTTGGGAATTGTAACGTCGTTTCAGTTACAGATACCCAATCAGCATTGCAAGATATAGTCAAATGACCTTTTCTTTGTTTTTATTTTCTTTCTATTTTGTCTTATTTTATTATTTTAATGTTGTGTTAACTTATTTTATTATTTTTCATTTGGTTTTTTTGTTGTGGCCCGAAAAAGTCATTAATAAACGCGGATATAAAAAAGGTATTTGTATTTACAACAATGTAGAATACATAAGAACGAGTTGTAGTGCTTAACGCTAATATAGCGTACTACGAAACGCACGCACACACACACACACACACACACACACACACACACACACACACACACACACACACACACACACACACACACACACGGTGGTATCTCAGGGTATATTCATACTGTTTAGATGATTTTATATTTTGTGTATGGGCGAATCCCCACAACACTTGTTATTTTATATTTTTTTAAATTAATTTATTCAAAGTTTTATTTTTAATTTGTTTTATACACATTTTATTTGGTGCCGTTTCTTTTATTAATTTTATTTCTACGTTGTTTTTCTTTTTCACAGGAAATTAAGGTCAGTTAATTGCATGCATGTCTCAGTAGCTTAAATTAGTTTTCGTTGCAAGAGAAATTAGCATAAGTGTATATATATATATATATATATATATATATATATATATATATATTCCACACACATACACACACACACATACGCGCGCGCGAACCCCCCCAAAAAAACAATTGGGATGCTGAAAACGTATACAGTAAAACAATACGTTTTATTGCAACGTTGATTATTTATTTGTGACGCAAATAAAAAAAACATATTTTCGGGGTTATTTATTTATGTTGGTAATGTATGGATCGTTTTTAAGAAAGGTGTATTAAAAAATGGAGAATAATTTTTTTAAAAAATGAAGGTGGTGGGTAAATCGCCATTGTAAAATGCTCTTATGGTTTTCAACGGGTTAAAGTAGATTTATTTGCAAGAAAATGGCGTTACAATAACTTAAACGTAATATGGAAATGAACGATTTAAAAAGAAATGCAGAAAATATTAACAATTCTTTATTTGGATTATTTAAACCCGGAAAAAACAATTGGGTCGCTGAAAACATACACAGTAAAACAATACGTTTTATTGTCGCGTTGATTATTTATTTGTAACGCAAATAAAAAAAAACATATTTTCGTGGTTATTTATTTATGTTGGTAATGCAGAAGAAAATGCATGAATGTTTTTAAGAAAGGTATATTAAAAATGGAGAACACAGTAAAACAATACTTTTTATTGTCGCGTTGATTATTTGTTTATGTACGCATGCGCAACAGGAAGTCGTAAACCGGATGTTGGGTTACAACACCCGTTACAAGGTCATTTGAGTTTTATATATATATATATAAACAGAGAGAGAGAGAGAGAGAGAGAGAGAGAGAGAGAGAGAGAGAGGAAGAAAGAGGTTATTTATTTGTTTTGTTTGCGATACATTTTAATGAATTCAATTATTTATGCGAAACTACATTCTTACATAAATGCAAGTTAGAAATAATTTCCCTTTTACCAATTTGTTACCCTCAAATGGTGAGCGGTATATATATTGGTTTAAATATAATTATCCACTGACACATGTTTCAAAGTTTTATTATTCGTCGTCTACGATTCATCAGAATGTCTGAATATATATATATATATATTTTTATTACTTTTTCACCCCAAACAAGGCGCATTGCCACTTGGGTGTAGGGGGCTACTATTAGGGGCAGCAACCACTGGGCGCTATGTTGGGATTTGGGTAGCAAGGTGTCGGTTCACGTTGCACTTGAACTTCTGCATGTCAGTACAGTTGGGGAAGCAGGGACCTGGAATGGAATTCCAGAGTCTAGCGGTTCTGGGGAAGAAACTACTGGAGCAGAAAGATCTTTTGCATCTAGGGATCTCTACTGTGTGGGGGTGGGATTTAGCTGCCTGTCGGGTTTCTCGAGGATTTCTATGTCATGGGGGCACAAGTGTCTGCAGTTTGTCAGAGCATTCACCATTAAAGTACTTGTAGAACAGGCAGAAGGATGCAACGTTTCGTCGATGGGACAGAGGCTGAAGCTTAGATGCCAGTTCAGGGCCTATCAGATTGGCGACTCTCTTTTGAACCTTGTCTAGGAGCGAGAGACTAGTAGCAGATGCACCAGCACAAATGTGACAACAATACTCCATACATGGGCGACTGGTGGCCTTATAGAGGTACAGGATACTTTCAGGTGTCAGTAGTTTTCTAGTATGGTAGAGAGAGCCTACCTTTTTCGCAGCGGCCCTGGCAATGTTTTCAATATAATTGTTCCAACTCATGTTTCCGGTATTATTATACAAACACCGTGACAGCGTTAGGGTTAGGGTTAGGGTTAGGGTTAGGGGGTTAGGGTTAGGGTTAGGGTTAGGTTTAGGGTTAGGGTTAGGTTTAGGGTTAGGGTTAGGTTTAGGGTTAGGGTTAGGTTTAGGGTTAGGGTTAGGGTTAATTCGCTGTCACGGTGTTTGTATAGTTTTACCATGTTTCCTGTGAACGTTATGTCAAGCAGTTTGAAAGATGTACTCTCGGACAGGGAGTTACTGGCCATTGCTATTGGTGGCAGAGAAGGTTTCTTGTAATTATTGAAGGAAACCAGTTTAGTCTTGGCAGCATTGAATGTGACCATCCATTTATGCCCCCATTCCACTACAGATTGGAGGTCATCCTCTAGTGTTTTTGCCATTTCTTTAGATATGTGTTCATTTGTTTTCCTGTCATGCCTGTTATAGAGTGTAGTGTCATCAGCACATATACCCATCTCAGAGGCAGTTTTGTCGGGGAGGTCATTAATAAATATTAGGAACAATAGAGGTCCAAGGATAGACCCCTGAGGCACTCCCGCATTTATATCCCACTGTTTAGACGTACGACTGTCGAGGACAACCTGGATTTTTCTCTTATCTAAGAAGGACCTAATTATGTTAAGTATTCTACCAGTGATACCGTATGATTTAATTTTCCTGAGGAGACCCTTGTGCCATACCCTGTCAAAAGCCTTAGATATATCTAGAGCTACTGCTCTGCCCTCCCCCGCTTTGTCCAGTGAATGGTATATACGTTCAGAGATTACAGTGAGGATGTCAGCTGTGGAGCGGGCATGTCTAAATCCATATTGGTTGTCAGTCAGAAGTTTAGCATTTGTAAGGTGCCGGACTAGAGCCTGGTTAATTATGGTCTCAAATATTTTGGCGGAAAGTGGGAGGAGGCTAATGGGGCGATAATTTGATGGGTCAGTTCTTTCGCCAGAATTCTTGAATATTGGTACCACAGAAGCAGTTTTCCAACAGCCCGGAAAGCATGATTCATTAAGGCATTTGTTGTAGATTTTAGAGAGAACTGGGGCTACTTCGGCTAAGCACTTTTTTAATAGCACAGCTGGGATGAGATCAGGTCCACATGCTTTTGAAGTGTCAAGGTTTTTTATGATAGTGTGTACCTGAGCAAGGGTGATTTTTAGATCGTCTAGCGTGGCGTCTGTCCGCAAAGGAAAGTCAGGCAGGGGGTGGTTGGTAGGGTCCAGTGTGGAGTTCGAGGCAAACCAGCTGGCAAGCATATTAACCTTGTCGGTTGCTGAGCAAACAACCTCGTGATTGTTGGTTAGCGGGGGAATTGTTGATTGCTCATTATTTACTACACTGTTGTAGATTTTCCAGAAGTCACGATTTCCTAATTTTTGTGCTTCATTGCGTTTTTTAGTGGTTTCAGTAAATTCTCTCTTAGCTGTCGTTATTTCTTTCTTAACGTTACTTCTAGCTTCTATATACTTCTGTTTGTTTGAACTGGACTTATGTCGGTTAAATCTGCGGTATGCATGCTGCCTTTGAGCAATGGCAGTTGCGCAAGTCGAAGTAAACCATTGGGGAGAGTGGGGCTTGCTATAAAATTTCCGCATGGGAACATGGGCTTTCATTGCTGTTTTGAACCATTCAGTGGTCTCATTTGCGCACTGTTCAGCAGAAAGAGAAAAAATATTTCCCCATGGGGCGTCTCTGATAAGATCTCTGGTGGCTTCCCAGTCAGCCTTTTTATAATATCTCGTTGTTTTGAGCACTGGCTCTTCAGTTTTGGGTCTAGAATTTAGGGCGATTTCTACCATCATCACTGCATGATCAGCGTTCCCGAGTGGGCTGTCAGCATTTGTTGTACAATCCTTGGGAACTGTAGTCAGAAACAGATCTATAAGTGATGCTTGTTGTTCTTGCTGGTCAGGGAAACGGGTTGGAAACGTAACCATTTGTGATAGGGAGTGAGATATAGCAAAACTATGTGTTGTGCTGCCCGCTGTATCTGTGTGAGAAGAGAATCCAAGCCAGTTTATGTGGTGAGCATTAAAGTCACCAAATACATGTACCTGTGCGCTAGTGTCAAGGGAGAGTGCTGTGTCTACGCTGTCAGAGACTTTGTTTATTATGGTGCAGTCCTGGGTCGAGAGAGAGCGGTAGAGAAAATAAAAGTAGCTAATGTTGTGTTGTATGTTTAGTCTAAAGCACATAAAGGCTTGATCGTCCATTTCTAGGTTTGTTTCTCTAGTCAGGGGGAGGGTGTTACGAATGTAGACTCCAAGTCCGTGCATATGTCTATCAGAGTCCTTACGGCAGAGTGGGAGATAGCCAGGCATGTTAAAGTAGTTAGAGGGGATGGAAGAGTGTATGTTAGTCTCGCTTAGTGCTAAGATATCCGGGGTATTTGTTAGGATAAATGCTTCAACATCAGCTAAATTAGTTCTAAGCCCACGGATGTTAGTGAATGCAAGCCTCAAGGGAGGAGGTGAGTTGGATTTGTTTGTCCCTAGGCCTGGTTTAAGCTTATTTTTTGGTTGAATTGTCATCATGTTTTTAAAGAGTTTCAGGTAGGTGAGGGGGAGGCTGAACAAGAGGTTATGCAGGGTAACAGACATGCAACACAAGTAGACCATTAGATGACCTTTCTTCAACTAGGACTGTGGCCTCGGGAAAGCCCATCAGGGATGAGTGCAGGGTCCCTTTCCATGCGCGACATGGCACTACAAACATCCCGATATTATACAACTGTTGATGGAGCAGCCGCTCTAAGCGCTACCAAAGAGTTAGGGAACCCGTACTACCAGTCGGAAACAGCAGCCAGGAACTGTCAATCCGGTACCCTCAGCCCATCATAAGTAGATCACCCCAATCTAATTGCACAGGCATGCGTGGTACTCAAGCACTCCCAAGTGCCCAGTTATGAGGGGTGGGATGTGTTGGGAGTGGGGGAACGGCATTCAATGCCCTAGACAAGAAACAAGATCTACCACTAAGTGTTTTGTCGATTCACTTGTGATAGTGTCTCTGCGCCTGACTAATAGGCAAAGAAGGAGTATGGAAGCCGGCGATAGACAGAGCCTATCTACTCCTTGAGCAATTTAGGTTTGAAGACCGGTAATTTGTTTGAGTCACCAGCTCTAGGAAGGTTGTCGTCCAAGACTAGAGAGGCCTCCCTCCTATTTGGTTTAGTTTCAGAGTTTTCCTTCTCCTAGACGGGTGATCTGGGAAGATCTACTGGGTCCATCAGCCCTGAGAGGGTTTCCTCCGCGCATGGGTCCTACTTCAGGTATTTCTGCGACCCCGCGTGGTTA